>NC_142798.1:42901851-43070338 GCF_049724085.1 Artemia sp. Qi Xiang Cuo | reverse complement strand
CTGTGTACTATAAATCTGTGTTTCGTAAGAGCCCTGGTATTTGTCTTCACATAATTCATTGGCTATGTATACCGTTTTGTTAACGTTACTTTTTTGTTCTGGGTTTCTTTTATTGTTTTCATCATAGGTGTCATTAATCTGGAACTCATTTTCTACTTCCAGTCGAAAACATTCCACCATATTCTCTTGGTAGTCAACCTTTTCCATGTCCTTGCAATCTTTAGTGTCCATGCACTCTTTAATATCCATGCACTGTTTAATTTTCATGCACTGCTTGAACTCCATGTCCAGCTTATCATTTTCAAAGTTCCCTTTGGTATCAATATTTTCTGACACCTTGGCTTTAAAGTTTGTTTGGTAACCATACTTATTGATTTTAACTCCCTGTTGTTCATCTTCATCTGTGGATTTACATATTGTACTTACCATTTTTAGCTCAGATTCTTTCAAATACCTCTTATTTCTTTTTTCAAGCTTTAGAATTTAATTTTTTTTCTTTGTATATGTTGATGGATGTGCCACGAGAGCCTCTTTTCTTCTTCTTTTTACCCATGATCCGAATAGAAATTACTAGTGAAACTAAACAGACATGTATTTAATTTTCTTAAAAACTATATCAACGAGTCCGTGAAAGGTGATCCAAACTTAAATAAGTATACCATTAATAGAGAGCAGTTGGATGTCAAATCCCCCTAAAAAAGGGAACGAAACTGCTTCTCTTTAAGTGGCTTGGAACTTTGCTCGAAAAAAATTCAAATTAATTTACTGAAAAAATGTGCATTGTTAGTTTATCGTTTTATGTAATAACGTTGATCCTAACTTTCAGTTGAAAAACATTCTTTTTTTTTAATTTGTTTTCAGATGGTTTTTATAATAATGTTGGTAAATTTTCAATAATACATTAAAATTACAGTAAAATAAAACCGTTTTTTTGTAATAAAAATTACAGTGAAATAAAAACTTAAACTGCTGAGCTTCCTTGAATTAATGTTAATTATTTTCAATAGTTCCTTACAGTTATACGGACTATTATATTGATTTTACACTTTTTGTCGTTGATGTTTTGAAAAACAAAAGCACGCTGTTCGAGATACATATAGTTTTCAATAAAACGGAAAGGACATAACATACCTTAAGACTTTTATGGTTTGGGAAGGGAGAAAGGGGCAGTAGCCAAACTCCTATTGGTAGTAATTTTTGTTGACCATATAACATTACGGGGAAAAAAGTATTTTTGTCCCCCCTCAATAAATTCACCCCGGAAAAGTCCTCTGAGCCCCTCTTGAAAACGGCCTTGGGTTGCACCCCTTACCGTGCTGGTTTGAGGGATATCAGACCAAGAGAGTGCATTTCAATACCAAAATAGTCAAAAAAATTTGGAGATAGCTATTATCTTCAAAATAGTTGAAAGGCCCAATAACTGTCTTTTGAGATAAAATGACCCCTACAGCCACTGGAGGTAAGCTTTTAAGTTATAAAAAATGTCTTTTGTTTTATTTGTTATTGGAAAGTGTGCATACACATATGCTGATATTTATTCCTTAAAATCTTAATTATTTTTTATTTCTTAAAATTATAAAAGTGAAAACATTAAAAAAAATTTCAGTAAAGTACAAATTATATTCTAGCTTTTAGAAAGCATAGAGTTTAGAACCCTACTTAGGTTAATTTCTGCTCGTTATGAGTTTGACTTGTTTTAATTTTTGTTTGTTTTGGGTTTCATTTATTTATTGATACTGATATATGGGAGTTGTAGTCTTGGTAGATTATTTTATTATATTGTTTTTTCATTTTTGGTTTAATGGTGTTATTTATTTTTTTTTGGAAAATTATTTCGTGAAAAAAGTTTTTTTGATTAATTTTTTTTCGTTTTACATTTAAATAGTTTTTTTCAGTGAGAAATATTGATCATCTTCTGAAGTTATAAAGCAATCCCTTCCATAATAACCTTAAATACCCCCTGGGCATAAACTATGACCCTTGCCCCTACTCTCTGGGGTCTGTTTCAATCCTAAAAGCCTCGTTATATGATATTTAGACTATTTTGAATAGAAGGGGTATCTCAATATTTCTAGTTGACGCACTTTAGGACAATACGACGTGTGGGTAGGGTGGAGAGGGTAACTGCCCTCTTATCAATGACTCGTACTATATCCCTCTGATCTGAAAAAAAATTCAGTGTGCCAACATCTTTATTTACTTAGGCACCGCTTCTGCGCTGCCTATTATTTTATTTTTTTTTGTCGTCGATGTTTTGAAAAACAAAAGATAAGTGTAGTTTTCAATAAAACTGAAAGTACATAACAGGATTAAGTATTTTATGGTTTGGGAAAGGAGAAAGGGGCAGTAGCCAAACTACTCTTAGTAGTAATTTTTGTTTACAATATAAAAATAAACCAGACTATGCACATAATATTTTTTCAAGAACAATTGTTGCAGTAGAAGCAGTAAACAATAGCGGTGTCTGCTTTGACAATAAACTTGTCAAACAATCAAAGTTTTTTTTTTTAGTTATATAAAAGATTCTCATTCTAACATTAACTAGTCTTCCTCTTTCAGGAGACAACGTTAGAAAATTTGGGACAACAATTAAAAATAGTCAAACTTTAGCGTAAAGACCAACGTATCAAGGAGGAGCGAAACATCCTCATACAAAAATAATTTCTGTTCGTTTTATGTTATAACGTTGATCCTTACTTTCAGTTGAGAAACATTCTTTTTTTTTTAATTTGTTTTCTGATCGTTTTTCTAATAATGCTGGTAAATTTTCAATAATACATTAAAATTACAGTAAAATAAAAGTTTTTTGTAATAAAATTTACAGTGAAATAAATACTTAAACCCCTGAGCTTCCTAGAATTAATGTTCATTATTTTCAATAGTTCCTTATAGTTATATGGACTATTATATTGATTTCACACTTTTTGTCGTTGATTTTTTTAAAAACTAACGCACGCTGTTCGATATACATATAGTTTTCAATAAAACTGAAATTACATAAGAGGCATTATAATTTTATGGTTTTTGAAAGTAGAAAGGGGCATTATTCAAAATCCTGGTGGAATTTATTTTTTTTGACAACATACAATTAGGAGGACACAAGTATTTTTGTCCACCCACGATAATTTCCACCCAGGAACTTCCCGTGAGCCCCCCCTGAAAACGGCCTTGGGTTGCACCCCTTACCGGGGTGGGTTGAGGGATCTCAGACCAAGAGATTGCATTTCAATGCCAAAATAGTCAACAAAATTTGGAGATTGCTATTATCTTCAAAATAGTTGAAAGGCCCAATAACTGTCTTTTGAGATAAAATGACCCCCTACAGCTTCTGGAGGTAAGTTTTTAAGTTATAAAAATGCCCTTTGTTTTATTAGTTATTGGGAAGTGTGCATACATTTTTCGGCTGGGGCAGGAAGGACGAATTTTCTGCCGGGAGAATTTTCAATGGAGAGGAAAGCTTCCAGGGGGTGAAATTTTTAGAAGAAATTTTAAACTGGGTGAATTTTCTAGAACTCATATACGAAATTTCTTTATATGTCTTGCTTTCTCTTTACCGATTCAATTTTCGTGTCGAGATGTTAAGGGCCATTGTCCGGGGTAAATTTACGGCAAGATGGAATTGTCCAAAGAATATTCCTATGGAGAGGAGGATTTCTCCTTGGAGGTAGAGCCATATATCCTGGTGTTATTTAAAAAACAATCAGAAAAAAACAAGTTTATTCAACTGTTTTAAGTTTTATTGTTGCTCCTTACTTTCCGTTGAATAAGCTTTTTTTATTTTCTTTATTTAACGATACTTTGAGACAAACAATTTTCTAAAGAAAATGGAAAAAGTATGTCGATTAAATTAAAAGTATTTAAAAATGAAAAAAGTAAGTAGCAACAAAAAATACACAAAACAATAGCCTACTTACAAAAACTATTTTTACTCCAACCAAATCAGATAGAAAAAATTTTTTTGGAAAACTGGTTAGGGTTTACTCAGTCACAAATTAGAACTTATATTTTCCTTACTATGGATCACTATCTATTGAATGCAGCCAAAAATTGGGCAACAAATATTTTTCCATGGTTTTTCCCTATTCTGCTCTCTTTCCTTTGGTTTCTTTATAATTACTTTATGGTCCCAAACTTCCAGGCGGGCTATGCCCCCCTGCCTCCTCTTGTCGGTGCCCATGTTTAACATCCCTGTCAACACTCTCTAAACTTTAACCTCAATACTTTGAAGATTTTTCAACCTCACCCGTAGAAGTTTCTTTCCCTCCGAAAATACACTCCCCCCCTACCGCAGCATATTGGTCTCCCAACACTTTAAAGGTATAAAAAAAAGGTACTTTTAATCTTGATTTACGATCTAATTGGCACCAACTGACGCGGTTGCGACAAAGAGACCTAAGGGTGGATGAGGAAGGGATAGTCCTTTCCTATACGAAATAAATTCTGCTCATTTTGGGGTTTAATGTTAATCTTTACTTCCATAGCAACAGCGTACACCAGAAGTATTCCCAGAAATCATAAGGGAGTACATATCAATTTGACATTTTTGTTTATTTTTTCGTTTCCGTTGCATCCCCCCCCCCAAAAAAAAAAATATTCACCGTCATTTTTACTTAATTTGGATAACTTGGCTCCAGCTTTACCACCACCACTCCCCTCCCCCCTTCCCAGGATTTTGAAGAAATTACGGCACGGTCAAAACCCCTATGCATTCCAGAGGCCAGAACATACTTTGCACTTTACTGAATTAAATTTGAAAAAAAACTTGTGTATTAGATTTTCGACTATGTTGAACAAAATGGCTATCTCAGAATTTTAATTGGGTAACTATTTATGCTATTTTATTATGTTCATGGCCGTATATTTGGTTTTAAAATACGCTTCTCTATCTATCTATCTAATATGCAGTATAATTAAACCAAACACATTTTGCATGCAGACCCGCTATACTTTAACCCCCCCCCTTCTACTATGCACATATATATCCCAAAATTGTTTATAAAGTAACGAAGAAACTAACGAAAAAACTGGTATATTATCGAATATTAAACATCGTAAACTTGAGTAAGTGGCGTATAAGACACAAGTATCAAAATTCCTTTCCCCTACGGAAATTAAAAAAAATAAAACTCAAATAAAACTCTTAAATTTTGAAAGTCTTATTTTTCGCGGGGGGTATTTTCCGTGGGGGGGGGGGTAGTTTTGTTTTAATTATTCGGTGAGCCAAAATCAAAACCTGCATTAATTCAAAAATGGTCAAAAATCTAATAAAAAACAAGTTTTTTAATTGACAGTAGTGATTGACATGAACTTAAAAAGAACAGAAATTATTCTATATATGAAAGGGGGTGTCCCATCCTGAGAGTCTCTCTCTCTCTTTACGCTAAAGTTTGAGTCTTCCTCACAACTCTATTTTTTTAAAAAATAAAATTTTAGCGCAAAGAGCGAGAGGTTGTGGCGGGGACATCCCCTTTCATATTGGAAAAATTTCTGTCCGTTCTAAGTTTTAGTTTCGCCCTTACTTTCAATTAAAAAAACTTTTTTTTAATTTAATTTTTGAACGTATATGAAACCACCGTACCTACCCCCACCTAAACAATGACTCACCCCCCTCCCTCATTATAGCTGATACGTAAACACAGATCGCCAAGCACAGCTTAATTTCATTACAAATAATGCGAATCAACTTGATTGAATCCAGTCCTGCCTTCGTGTGCCTTTACTTCTTTTACAACTGGAGAATCTAAAATATAGTTATTAATATTTTTAAACTGGAGCTTTAAACCTCCACGGTAGGGTTATCTGATATGCTGTATCTGATAAATAGATTTTCAGTAAGATCTGTTGCTTTTATTTGGGGGGGGAGGTCCCCTGCGTCAAAAATGATGCAAATTTTCTCAGATTTTCGGTTTTGGGTGTGGAACAATAAAGTGAAAGAATTTTATATATTAATACCAATAGAAATATCAAAAGAATTGACTTATTATGCTGATTCCAAATATATTAGTTTCATTAAATTTAGTCTTACCCATCAAAAGCTACGGGTCAGAGAAAATTTGTCTGATTTTCGGAAAAAGTGGGAGAGACCTTCTTGAAGTCATATAATTTTAATGAAAAACACACCATCAGATTGAAACTGTAGATTTTTCAAGCTCATATCTGCAAAAATGTGGAATTTTGCAATTTTTACCAGAAGAAAAATCACAGATGCGTGTTTATTTGGCTTTTTGTTGTTGTTTTTTTTTCCAGGGGTGATCGTATCGACCTTGAAGGCCTAGAACGTAAGGATAGGGATCGTTCTATTGGAAATAAAAGCCCTTATGCCTTTTTTGTCCATATGTAAAAACAGAGAACATGGAAATACTGATCTTTTTTTCTGCGCTACCAAAAGTACTGTTTTCATATAACTTTACAGTTTCATGAAATGTAATTAAACAAATAGGAAAGGGTTTTCATCTAAAATAAGGATCAAGTTTAAAACTTAAAACAAATATAATACCTTTTCAAAACCTTGCTCATTAAACAAAAGTATTTGTTTTTTGCGGGGGTTATATGGGAGGATCTTTCCATGAAGGAAGTTTTCATTGGGAAGGGAGCATTGCTGTGAAGGGGGTGCCGCATTTCACAGCATTATTAAAGAAAAAGATCAGAAATTAAAAAAAAAAACCAGTTTTTCAACTGAAATTTAGAATCACCATCAAAACCTAAAACGGACAGAAAATATTACGTATATAATTGGGTTCAACCCCTAGTCAATACTTCGCTCTTCAAGCCAAAGAATTTTTAGTACTTTCATAAGAGCTATTTATTCTAATTAACGACCTTTGGGATTAAGGAAACATTTTTAAGGAATTGGAACAAAGTTCGAATTTTAGCTTAAAGAGCAAGGTATTGACTAGGGGGTGAACCCACTAATATACGTATTAAAAATCAATTAATATGGAACGTTTTTAATTAAATTAACTTGTAAGTTACGTATATTCAGTACTCATCAAAACGTTAGTAAAAGAAATTAAACAAGTTTTGAAAAAGCCATTTAATAAAAAAAAGTAAAATTAATATGCAAATTTTGTTTTAATTATTCATGTGCGGTGAGCCAAAATCAAAACCTGCATTAATTCAAAAACGTTCAAAAAATAAATAAAAAAACAGGGTTTTTTAACTGAAAATATGGAACTTCGAATGAGCTCTCTCTTGATTTTATAGGGCCAATGGGTCGGTATGATGACCCCTGAAAAAAATAAACACGCCTTCGTGATCTTTCTTCTGGCAAAAAATACAAAGTTGCAGATTTTTGCAGATATGAGCTTGAAACATATGTAACAGGGCTTTCTGATACGCTAAATCTGACGGTGTGCTTTTCATTAAAATTATTTCACTTGTAGGGGATGTTTCCCCCTCTTTCAAAAATCAGGCAAATTTTCTCAGGCTCGTAGCCTTTTATGAGTAATACTAAAATTAATAAAATTTATATATTTAGAATTAGCATTATAAGCCCATTCTTTTTATACATTTATTGACATCAAAACTCCGTTTTTAAGAATTTCGATTACTATTGAGCCGTATCGCTTGTTTTTTTTATTGTTTTTTTTATTACGTATATGTTATTACGTATATAAGGGGGTTCTCCCCTTAGTCAATACCACGCTCTTTACGCTAAAGTTAAAAAAAATTTTAAATCACAAATCCCTGAATCGCAAAGGCTGTTTAATTAGAATAGATAGCTCTTTTGATACCACTAAAAAAAACTGTAGTGTGAAGAGTGAGGTATTGACTTGGAGGTGATCCCACTCATATACGTAATAATTTCTGTTCGTTTTAAGTTCTTATGTTGCTTCTTACTTTCATTTGAAAAAACTTGTTTTTTTAAATTTATTTTCCGATCGTTTTTAAATAATGCTGGAAATCCCGCGCCCCTTTCCTAGACCTGTCCCTTACCCAACGGAAACATCTTCCACGGACAGATTTTCCCGAGTAACCCCCTCCTCCTGCACCCCCCCCCCAACCAGAAAAAAATCCTTCATGAAAATGGCTGTAAACTTCATAATAACCAAAACAATATCTAAACAATGGGCAAAGTTCATAAATTGCAGCCCTTTCCCTGGGAACAGTGGGGGATTAAGTCATCTTAAAAGACATATTTATTAGATTTTCGACTATGTTGAACAAAATGGTTATCTCAGAATTTGAATTGGGCAACTTTGGGGAATAAAAGAGCGTGGGAGAGGGCCAAGTTGCCCTCCATTTTTTTGGTCACTTCAAAAGAGCACTTGAACTTTTAATTTCCATTCAAATTAGCCCACTTACGATATTCTAGGATTAATGGATCGATACGATCACCCCTGGGGAAATAAAAAAAAATAAATAAAATAAACACGCATCCGTGATCTTTCTTCTGACAAAAAATACAAAATTCCACATTTTTGAAGATAAGAGCTAGAAACTTCTACAGTAGGGTTCTCTGATATGCAGAATCCCATGGTGTGATTTTCATTAAAGTTCTTTTAATTTTAAGGGTATTTCACTCTCTTTTCTTAAATAAGTCAAATTTTCTTAGGCACATAACTTTTAATGGGTAAGACTAAACTCGATATAAACTTATATATTTTAAATCAGCCTAAAGATTTGACTTATTTGAGATATCTATCGGCATCAAAATTCTGTTTTTTAGAGTTTTGGTTACTATTGAGCCAGTTCGTTACCACGAACTGTTAGAAAGAAAATACAAGTGAATGTGGTTTGTCAGTTTAATATACATATGCTGATAGTTATTCCTGAAAATCTTAATAGTATTTGGTTTACAGTCTCTGATATCATGATCTATGAATTTTTACTTCTGTCGATTTTTACCTTAACAAAGAAACAAGGCTACAACCTCTGGAACAAAGTGGAATGGTAACCAAAAGTTTTGCTTTAACATCTGAATTGAAAGGAAAACTTCAACGCAAGCAAATTGAAAGATTTTGCCGTTATAATTTGCGTAATTAGCTAATTTGGGATGGCCACGACGTTTTTGAACCATAACTCAACATCTGATAATAAGCAGCTCTTACTAGTCTGTCTTCATTACACCTAATGAGCTTCAACCAAAATCTAAGCATCACAATAGACCTAGGTAGTTTTAACGAAAACAAGTCCATATCACCTTTCAGAATCTGTGAATGAGTTGTCTCAAAAAAAGCATATGCGATGCATTACCCCCACCCCCTCCCCTACAATATAAAGATAGATCACATTTTGTTTCTAAAAAATTATATAAATAAAAGTATAAATAAAATAATTTTCAAGATATAATCCGATAGTATTTTTGATAAACACCATGTTGATCTAGTATACTAGCGATTTATCTTGTTAGTTTTGGATTTCACAAGTATACTGTCTCAGTCGTTATCTATGAAAGAAAAGGTTAAAACACCCTAAAGGCAATAAGATAAACGATGCCAGAAGAAACTCATGGGAACAGAGTTATCTTTTAAGATAATTCTGTCCCAAATGAATTCCACTAATGTTCACTTAATTTTCGAAACAGGTCTTACAGATCTGGGTTATCAGTTTTTGACCCCGATGTTTACAACAGTAAACAAACTGAGCTCACAGAGAGAGGCATTGAGGAGTGGACAGCCCCTTTTATATACGGACTAATTTCTGCTTGTTTTAAGTTTTAACGTCGTTCCGTATTCTAAGTTGAAAAAGCTTTTTTTTATTTTTTTATTTAGTGAAATGTTAAATAATTCCCTAAGCTTAAAGGCACATTTCTTTTGAGCTAGCAAAATATGCCACAAATACGTCTTGACATTCGAAGCTGTCCGCTAAATTCACCCCCCTTGGAAAATACCCCCATCCCCCGGTGAAAAATACCTCCCCACAGAAAACACCCCCTCCCCGTAAGTAACCCGTGGAAAAAGAACCCCCCCCCTCTGTGGAAAAATAAGTCTTTCAAAATTTGGGAATTTTATGACTTTTGTTTTTTATTTTCCGTGGGAGGAAGAAATTTTGGTACTTGCACAAATGCGTCTGGACATTCGAAGCTGTCCGCTAAATTTACCCCCCCCCTGGAAAATACCCCCATCCCCCGGAGAAAAATATCCCCCAGAAAATACCCCCCACAGAAAACACCCCCTCCCCGTAAGTGACCAGCGGAAAAAGACCCCCCCTCTCTGTGGAAAAATAAGTCTTTCAAAATTTGGGAATTTTATATGACTTTTGTTTTTTATTGTACAAGTTGGGAAGAAATTTTTGTACTTGTGTATTATAAGCCACTAAATAAAGTCACTATTATGTCACTTGTCTTTGTCTTGTATCACGCTAAGTTGAAAGAAACAAACTAAGAAACAAATTTGTTTTCGAGTTTTACAAAGCGTTAATTTGAGTGAGTGGCCTATAATACACAAGAAACAAAATTACTTTCCGCTAGGGAAAATAAAAAACCAAAACCAAAAGAAAAAAATCAAATTTGGAAAGTCTTATGTCCCACTGGGGGGAGCGTCGGGCGGGGGGAATTTTCTTAGGGATATTTTCTGGCGACGTATTTTCCAGGGGTCTATGTGCCATGGAGGGTGTAGAACTAGGTTCTTTAGGGGTATTTTTTAGGGTGGTAAAGACTGGGAGGAGGGGGGGGGGTAAACTCCTATAAATGGGTGAACAAAGTTTAAGCAAGCAAGGTAAAAGTAGAGTTAGAAGCAAAACTTTAAAATTATTTGGATTTATTTCTACCCATGTTTGGCTCAATGGAGCTCTTTACTTTTCTTTGAAAAATTTGTTTAGTGGAAAAAGTCTTTAAAATTAATTTGTGTTCGTTCTTTATTGACATTAAATAAAAAAACTTTTCCCACTAAATAATCTGTCAAAAGAAGGCCTCTCAATTACTTGGACTATCTGTCTTGGCTTTTCTCTGTTTACAATTACCCAAGGTCTTGATTCAACCTATGCAGCATATTGCAAAATACTTGATAACTTCAATTCAAAGTCAAAAAGCTAGAAATGATCTCCGTTAAACTAAGAATGAGCGAAATAGAATCAAATGACCTGCCAAGCATAAAACTATTACCAATCATCCTCATTAAATAAATGAAACCCAAAACGAACAGAAATTAAATAAATAACCGAGTCAGAGTCAAAACGAGCAGAAATTAACATGAGTACGGCTCAAAACCCAGGGGCGTAATTTGATGTGGGGCATGGAGGGGGACTACCTCTTCAGAACCAAAGCCCTCCCTCAACCTCAGTCTGCCCCTCACCCCAGCAGAAATGTAGATTCTGCAAAAAATCTTGTCGAAACTAGGATAAGCCTGCATAATTCAAGTATCCTGTGAAATGTCAATGGGAATCGGATATATAATAATTTTCTTTTCCACATTACTGAGAGAGTAGAAAACTGCCTCCACCTGGCCCCATCAAACGAAGCCCCTTGGAAAACTCCCTCTATATAAGACTAATATATGTTCGTATTGAGTTATAACGTCGCTCCTTGCTTTCAGTTGAAAAAAACTATTTTTAAATTTAATTTCTGATCGTTTTTCAAATAATGATGGTAAATTCTCTCCCTGCATGATAAAATTATCTCCTCTTGCAGTAAAATCAACCATAGAAGGTTCTTCCCGTCAGAAAATACCTCCACTCCCTGTCGCAGCTCATTGGTCTACAATCACTTTCGACTTATGAAAAAAGGTACTTGAACTCTCAATTTCCGATCTAATGAGCACCCTCTGAAGCTTTTGAGACCATGAGGCAAAGGTTTGGATGAGGAAGGGATAGTCCTTTCCTATACGGAATAAATTCTGCTCGTTTTGGGGTTAAATGTTACTCTTTACTTTCATATCAACAGCGTACACCATAATTATGCCCATATATAATAATGTATTAAATTTAATTTTTCAATTTTTTATTTTATCTTTTCCGTTGAACTCCCCCCCCCCAAAAAAAAAAAATATTCACTATCATTTGTACTTAATTTGGATAACTTGGCTCCAGACTTATCACCACCCCCCCCCCTTCCCAGGATTTTGAAGAAATTACGGCACTGTCAAAACCCCTATGCATTCCAAAGGACAGAACATACTTTGCACTTTACTAAAATTAAATTTAAAAAGAACAAGTTTTTTTACTGAAAGTAAGGAACGACGTTAAAACTTAAAACGAACAGAAATTATTCCGTATATGAAAGGGGCTGTGTCCTCCTCAACGCCTCGCTCTTTACGCTAAAGTTTGTTATTGTTTAAAAAAAATAAAGTTGTGAGAAAGTCAAACTTTAGCGTAAAAAGCGAGGCGTTATGGAGGGCACAGCCCCTTTCATATACGGAATAATTTCTGTTCGTTTTAAGTTTTAACATCGTTCCTTACTTTCAGTTAAAAAAACTTGTTTTTTTTATTTTATTTTTGAATGTTTTTGAATTAATGTAGGTTTTCATTTTGGCTCACCGTACATGAATATTAAAAAAAATTTGTATATTAATTTTACTTTTTTTTATTAAATGGCTTTTTCAAAACTTGTTTAATTTTATTTACGAACGTTTTGATTAGTAATAAATATATTTAACTTACGAATTAACTTACGTAACGAACTTCTGTATTCATTGATTTTTAATACGTATATTAGGGGGTTTGCCCCCTGGTCAATACCTTGCTCTTTAAGCTAAAGTTCAAATTTTGTTCAAATTCTTTAAAAATCACTCCTTAATCTCAAAGGCCGTTAATTAGAATAAAAAGCTTTTATGAAAGTACTAAAATTCTTTGCCTTGAAGAGTGAGGTATTTACTAGGGGAAAAACTTGTTTTTTTTAAAATATAATTTCTGATCTTTTTCTTTAATAATGCTTGGAAATGCGGAGCCCCCCACCTCGCCATGTCCCGTCCCCCCTTAAAACTTACTTCATGGAAAGATCCTCCCCTATAACCCCCGCCCCCCCCCCCTTCCCACCTACCAGAAAAAATCCCCCTGAAAACGTCTGTATACTTACCAATAACCAATACTATATGTTAACATTTGGTAAATTTCAAAACTTTCAGCCCTCTCCCCCGGGATTCCTGGGGATTAAGTCATCCTAAACGACATAGTTATCATATTTTTGACCATGCTGAACAAAATGGCTATCTCAAAATTTTGATCAGGTGACTTTGGGAAAAATGAGCCTGGGAGGGGGCCTAGTTGCGCTTCAAGATATCGTCACGTAATAGGTTGCTAGTCCTTTTAAAGTAGAGTCCAATGCGCCCTCCCATGAAATTCTCGGACAACAGTGTCTATACAAGTAACCCGGTGAAAAAAAAAATAAACACGAACCCGTGATCTGTATTCTATCAAAAAATACATAATTACACAATTTTGTAGATAGCTGCTTAAAAAATAAACAGTAGGTTTTCTGATAAGCTGAATATGATGTTGTTATTTTTATTAAGCTTCTATAGCTTTTAGGGGGTCTGTCTCACTTTTTTCAAAAATCAGCCAAATTTTCTCAGACGCTTAACTTTTGATGGGTAAAACTAAACTTGATGAAACTTATATACTTGAAATCAGAATTAAAATTTGATTCTTTTGATGTATCTATTGGTATCAAAAATCCGTTTTTAAGAGTTTCGGTCATAATTGAGCCGGGTTGCTCCTTACTTACAGTTCGTTACCACGAACTGTTTGATATATTTTTTGGGTTAAGTGAATAGGAGATTTGCGTCTCATATGCAATCTTCTGTTCAAAGTACAAACTCTATAACTCGTAATTAGCAGACCCATATATACGATAGATATGTCTTTGTATCCTTGGCAAAAGCCAAAACAAGAGACATTCAAGTTTTGTGATAAAAACCTGTTTTTTGACATAATGCCTATACATGCCACATTTCGATAGAGTCGTGTTTTGGTTTAGAATCGGCATATCATCACCTTCGTATTAGCTTAAGAAACAAAACAAGTCTTATGACGTCAGCTCTTAAGCATGCCCCTTTTCGACAAGAATTCATTTTTGTTTCTATGCGGCATGGCCGCATAAAACCTGTTTCAAACATGCCACAAAGCGGCTGATCCTGTTTTCGACCGACCCGCAAACTAGTTCATTTTAGGGGAATGAATTTACAATGTATCATTGAAACATGCGAGAAAATTGTAAAATTTGAGGTGATGACCAAGCAGAGGCAGATTTGAGTATGTTATCTGAGTAACTGACCTGAATTCAAATTCATCTGTGCTGAACACAAAATCTACTGAGCATCATCTACAACTGGGTACCATTCACTATCCTAATGCTTAATATTCACTAAAAACAAATCTTAACTGAAAAAATTCTTCTTAATGTCGAAAAAGATGAAAAACTTCCAAATTTTGTAACTGTAAGTCAAGCCAAAGGTAATTTTATAACATCTAATATTTTTTTTTTTTTAATATTGTTGTCTTTTTTGTTCAGTTTTGACCTAGAAATGCAGCTGAATAAAATTATCTCTCTTAGTATTTGGTGTTAATTAAGCTTAAAAACTTGCTCCTATGAGGTGTATTACTTCATAGTGGCTTACGTGGAAAATTTGTTTTTTTTTCAAATTAATTTATTATAGTCCCTCCATATTCCCACTGGATAGTTTCGGATGTTCATTCGAAGGGCAATGCTAAAGCGTTACCTAAAGGAAACAGCCATAAGGCTTCAATGTATCATCATTTATTTTTTTTCCCCAGAGGCCTTTCATGTGAAAGGGATATTCGTATAAACTTCGAAGGAGCTCATTCAATTGCAAATTAAATGTTTTAGTGCCCTTTATAAGAGTCAAAAGTGATTGAAGGCCAACCAACCCTACGCTGTTCTTCCTCAAACTCGTTAACTTGTTCAAAATAGTCCAAAGATCAAATAACCATGCCTTTTGGGTTGACAGCCCCCCCTTCTAGTCCCATGGGCAAGGGCTGAAAGTTATGCAAGTTTCCAATTATTAAGATAAAAGGTTTTTATGGGAAAGGTGGTCGTATGGACGTTGGAAAGGGCTCATTAAATTGGAAATCGACAGTTCCAGTGCCCTGCTTCAGATTAAAAAGTGATGGGGGTACAACCCTCCTTCTATGCTCTTTTCTCCTAAATACATCCGTTCAAATTTCTTAGATCGCCATTTTATTCAAGATATTCATAAGCAGAAATAACTGTGGCTCCGTGGTTTACAACCCCCCTCCCGCAGTCCCCCGATACAAGGGTTGTAAGCTATGCAAGTTGCTCATTGTTAACACATAAGGCTTTTTATTAATAAAAGAGGGTTTATTTGATCCTTGATCTCCAAAAACAATTAGAGTATTAAGGCAAGACTTTAAGAATATGTTGAGAGGGATACCAAACACAATCAAAACACACTTTGTCCCTGCTGGTTATGAAAAGAGAATATCAGCAATATTTTAGCAACGGCTGCTGGTACTAGGTTGAAACTTCCATTGAATGTGAGGGAAATTTGAAGACAGATTGGAATACAACCATCCCCTCGTCCCTTCCCTTTTTGTGTCTCTCCTTAAAAATCCCCAAAATTTGGTGATATTCGTTTTGTTCGAACTAGTCAAAAGGACTAAGTGCTATGTCTCCAGGAATGCAATGCCCCCAGAGCCCCAGTGCAAGGATTGTAAATTATGGAATTTATCCATTGTCCTCATGTAGGATTTATCACTAGGAAAAGGGGAAAGTTTTGATTCTGGGTGCACCCGAAAATGCCACGGGAATTAAAGTGACACTTTTAAGAATTTTGAGGGGTATCTTAAACTAAAGCAAAGGCACTTTGTGCATCCAGTAGCCTATATCAAAAAGGGGAATCTGCAATATATTAAAAACGGCGGGAGGTGTTAAGTTAAAACCTTCAAGACATCTCGAGGGGGTGTTTTAAAGTGGTTGAAGGGCCACCAGTTTCTTTCCCATGCTGCCTTTTGTCCAAAGACATTCGATCAAAATTTTGAAATAGCCATCTTGTTCAAAATAGTCTAAAGGTCAAATAACTATGCCTGTGGGGATGGCATAACACTCCGTAGCTTTAGAGAGGAATGCCGAACATACTATGTATGTTCAAACGTACTAATTGAAACATACTATGTGCAAGTTAGTCATCTAAAGGGTATATCACCATTATCCAAGGAACGGCTGAGGGTATTAAGTTGAAACTTACAAATTGAGCCTTCAGATAAATACAGAATTAGCTCTAAGGAATGGGTGGGGTGGTGGGGGGGGTGGTTCAAGGTAAAAATTGACATTAATCCTCTTGATTTCTGAGAATGTTTTGGGTCTACGCTGTTATTATGAAAGTTAAGAGTAACATTAAACCGCAAAATGAGAAGGTTTTTATTTCACATAGAAGGAGGACTGCCCCTTCCTCATCCCCAACCTCCTCATCATGGTCGTAAAAACTTCAGATGATGCTCATACGATCGGAAATGGAGAGTTTTAGTCCTTTTTTATAAGCTGAAAGTGACCGAAGACCGACCAGCCCCTGTCCTGAAACTGTTTTTGATATCTCGTCCTCTTGTTACCCCTTCGGACATCAATTCGACATGGTACGAATTATTCGGTTGGAGCTTGTTGAGGCTGGAAGGACAATGACGTCAAAAGAACATAAAGTATTCTGATAAATCTAAACAAAAAAGTTTCAAGTATTATGTAGCTTCTGATACAGCGTTCAATAAGAAGAATACTTCAAATCGGTTGAAGCCTACTTAACTAATATCACAAACATGAAATTTACTATTGGTGTTGTATTCAACATCTTTAGCATACAGTTTGGCATTAAGTTTGGCATTTAGAAATGTGGATTACTTTGATTGCCAGCAAATGACAGAATTATGAATCACGATGAAACATCTGTGAGATGACAAAAGAATAATTATTTCAAAAATATTCCAATTAAATTATCAAAAAAAAGGTTTTTTTTAATAAATTTTAAACGAATGTTTTAAAATTTGTAACTCTGTTTCGGTTAATCCTATCTGATAACCATCATACCTACAAAATTGAAAGGACAAAATATATAACTATATTTGGAAGATTCATCTATAATTTAAACCATATCTCATTGAACAAAATATGATTTACTCTTGATTGCCAGTGAATGACAGAATTACGAAGCACGTTGAAGCATATGTGAATAGTAAAATAAAAAATAAATTATTTTCCATGAATGAAATTTGACTTAGTTGAGATGAAACCAGCGCAATGTTTCTTAGGGCATTAAGTAACATAAATATAATCTTGCTTAAGGTGGTGTTGTTAAAGCAGTTGTTAGAAAATCCATTGATGGAAGTGCGCCAATTGCACTGACTAAAGACATGTTGTGCATCAAGTCCAGAGATGGTTTCACAGTTGATTTTTGGAAAAATGACAATATGAACTTCTTGAAAATCTCAAATCTCAAAGTAAGCTTCTACATTCCACTTTTTCTCCTCCTGTTTCTTGTATTACTTTGTTGTGTGTGTGTTTTGTAATGCTTGACTAAGAATTGCCACTGTCTGTAGAAAGTTTTAAAACAAACATTAGTAATTCTTTATATAAATTTTGTTAATAATTTTCCTGATAATTTTGCATTATTGTTAATAATAAAAGTAATAAGCAAAAAGCTATTACTTTTCAGACAAATGAAACTAGAATCATTGTTAAAACTTTAGGGATATATAAAAGGAAGAAGTTCAGGAACTTCGGGAATTTGGATGTTTTTTCTTTGGAATTTTTCAGGAAATTGATTTTTTATGTTGAAATAATAAAAGAATTCAACCAGCCGTAGTTTTGTTCAGTTTTTTTTTCATAAAATTTTCACCGTAAAAACTGTTGTACATATGGGGCGGGGTCAGTAAGGGACGCCATAGTGTTCCCTGGGAAACAGATATTGGAAATACAGGGGGATTACATAGCGATGTAGGTGCTCCTTTATAACATTGAATTGCGGTCAGATTTGAATTGCGGATTGAATTAGGGTTTATCTTTCTTTTCTTCCTAAGATATGGTTTAGTATTAGTTTTTATATACCTTTTACCAGAAAGAATCGTTTCAAAGTTCGTCAAGATACGCAATATTTTCCATTTTTGTTCCTTCGTGATTTTCTAATACCAATGTCTTCTATGAATCATCCAGGTTTCCAGCCGCAGATAAAGTGTATGCCTATATTTTTTCCAAACCTTTTTAATTAGCTCGCAGCTATCGCTTTTAAAATTTTCCGAATTGTATTAAGTTATATTTTAATTTCTAATTTTTATGTCGCATTTCTTCGGAGGCAGAAGTACGCTAGATGAGCCCAAGAAGATTGGAAAGACTAGACCATCTTTAAAGCCAGCATAGAAATACAGATGAGGAGGCGAAATTTTTCTCATGGGAAAAATTTTGGGTAAACAAGGAATTGCAATACCTCCCTTTAACGTAATATGAAATTCTTGATCTTTCTATTTTTTTCTAACTTATTTCTTTTAGTTCCTCCCCCAGAGGCTTCTGGTTTTACTTTAGAAGCATTAATAATAACGAATCCTACCGTGAATTTTTAATTTTAATATCACATGTCCTTGGGGTTAGAAGGAGACTAGATGAGACTAAAAATGTTGGGAAGGACCACACCAGGTAATGAGACAGTAAATAGTTATGATTTATTTCTCGTGGTTCTAAAATTAATATGGCTCTTTGAAAACTTTTTTCCAGAAACCCCTTGGCAAACCAAAATTTTAAAAGAAGACTTCCTTGAAAAACGCAAGAAAAAGGTAATAAACCAAACTAGACAACTCAAGCCATGAAACACCATAACCAAATATAGCATACCGCAATTTTCAAACAAGGCCCCTTTGAAATAGACAAGGGAATGCTAACCAAAGATACTAATATTGTTGGAATATTGTCGCTTTACGGGCTGATGCGACCAATTTTCGGATGAACAAGCATTTAAGAGATCGAATAATGTCTGACCCTCTCATTTTTCTCCGAAACTTAATATTTCAATTTCTCAATCCTCCAAGAAACAAAACGTTAAATTTTCAACTCCGTTCCAAAGTCGTTCCACGGATTTGACAAGTATCTTGTGTTGATATCCTGGAAACAGAGGATGTCTTTATTTACCTTTCTATTAAAAAAAAACACTCATCGGAGACTCAGAGCACAGAACCTCTTTGGCGGATTAGAGATACAGTTTGTTTTGGATCCCTCCTAAGTATTAAGGAGCTTCTGATACAGCCTTCAATAAGAAGAATACTTCAAATCGGTCGAAGACTACTTAACTAATATCACTAACATGAAAACTTACTATTGCTGTTTTCAAGTTCAAGTTCAATCATTTTATTATTAACATATACATGTATATAATTGACATAGGCCCATGGGGAGACAAGCTCGAAAAACTAGGCCTAGACAAAGATACAATAAAAAATTACGCTACAATACAAAGATAATTACGACGGCAAAGATACAATAATACAACAATAATATGAAAGTAGCAGCTAGCCCAGGATCCAAATATAAATATAAACAAAAATCTATATTATTAAATATAAATTCATACTAAAAGATAGCCGAGAGGCCCACATTTACCTAGAACAACAATCCAAACAAATAACTTATTCATATTAAAAAGACGCTTAATTAAAAGTAATCCTGAACTAAATAAAATTTAAGATTCCTTTTTATTAAATGGATAGAAGAAAATTTATCAATAAGATCCTTGTGAGCATCCCAGCACCAGGCTATTGACACAAATGGAGCGAATTTAGATCTCTCAGTACTGTACTTGTCAATGTAGATACTCTTTTTTTGTCGCGTGTTATAATGATGTAAATCTTATGATTGGGAGAACAAACTTTGATTGAGGTAATATGGCGGTAATTTCTTAATGTAAATATTAAATTTGAAAATAATTGCTCCAAAAGTAAATTGTTGAGAAACTGGAAGTATATCTAAATAAGTATATAAAGATGCTGTAGAAGACTTATTTGGAAGTGAAATAGGCGATGAAATAAAAAGTTTGAGGATTCTTACTGCTTTATTTTGTAAAATCTGTATTGGTTTAACATGGCTTTTAAATGTAGATACATATACTAGAGAACAATAATTAATATTAGACTGAATCAGAGCAAAATAAATGCTTCGTAAAGCAGAGTAGAGCAAATAATGCTTCAACCTCCGTATTAAACCAACATACCTTGAAATCTTTAAGCGTATATTTTGAATGTGTGTTTATATTTTGACAGTCCAATGTACTTTATCACTTTCACCCGAGATATTGATAATAGATACTTTGAAGAAGTAACTCGGGTAATACGAGGGTATATATTTGACTTCCTGCCGTAAATTATGAAATTAGTTTTTGATAAATTCAAAGCAATAAAATTTGCAGAACACCATTCAAGAACATTAGAAAATGCAGTATCAAGTTTTGCCTCCAACTCCTCGTCATTCCTCTCAGAAATTGAAACTGCCATATCATCAGCAAAATGTGTGCTGAGACATGGGATTGCCAAAGCGCGGTGAAAATCATTTATATAAACTAGAAAAAGCAGAGGACCTAGGACAGAGCCCTGAGGCACCCCAACCATCAAGGACTGAGGAACAGGCGAAGAGAGAAAATTACCTCCATCTATTCGTTGCTTTCTCTTATCAAGATAAGATTTAACTAGATCCAACGCTGATCCGCGCACACCACAATTATCCAATTTACAAAAAAGAATACAATGGGATATTGTATCGAATGCTTTTTTTAAATCCAAATATATTGTTGCTGGAATTTTACCTCTATCTAAGCGTTCATGAATATTTTGGATGAGAGCAATGATAGCGTGTTCAGTAATGTATCCAGACCTAAAACCAAACTGGGAATTTGTGAAAAAATTAAATTATTTAAGAAGGTCATAGAACCTCTTATAAATTGCCTTCTCAAATATTTTACAAAATGCTGACAAAATAGACATAGGGCGGTAGTTTGATGGGTTTTCAGGAGAGTCACCTTTGTGAAGCGGAATTATCTTCGCTTCTTTAAAAGCAGACGGGAAAACTCCAGTTTTAAATGAAAGATTAATTATATGCTGTAATGGTAAAATTACTGCAGACAATATTTCTTTAACAATTATAGAACTAGACCCGTCAATTCCCGCTGAATTACCTGGATTTAGATCACACACTTTAGATCGATTTAGATCGCAAATTTTCTTCATAACAAATAGGCAACTAGAATCAAGGCAGCAATTGAAAATTCTTAGGAAAGTATCAGTTGCCACATCTGTATGCTCCGTGGATATTACATCCTGCCATTCCAATAGACCAAGGCTTTCATTCAGGTGCTTTAATGTTATTTTATTTATTAACCGTACTGGACGTTCCTTACTTACCTGCGGTATTTTATAAGTAAAAGCTAAATCTGAAACCAGCAGGAAATGATCCGATATATCACTTAAAACAGCAAAATTTGCTCTAATTGGTAGGGATGTAAAAATATTATCAATGAGAGAAGCAGAACTAGGTGAAATTCTTGTAGGTATCAGGCAATTAGGAAGCAGATATGCAGAAAAGCAAGAAGACAATAAATCAACAGAAGCTTAATTTGAAGCTTCTAGAAGGTCAATGTTGAAATCCCCAGAGAGGATAACATCTTTATTTTGAATATGAGATTGATGCAAAAAATCATGGAGTTTAGAGAGGAAAGACTTGACTGGAGAAGAAGGAGGTCGGTATACTACGCAAAAAACTATATCTTTTTTTTCCAAGACTAATTTCAGTTACCATTACTTCAAAAAGCATTTCCTCATGAGAACCTTCTATATTTGCAAGGCGTCGAAAAAAGATACCTTCTTTAACTAATGCTGCCAAACCACCTTGGGACCTTGTCAGTCGGTTTTTGAAAGTAAATTGATATTCAGGAAAAGCAACATGAGGAGCCTTGTCTATAAGAAAAGTCTCACAGAATCCAACGACATGACAAGATAGCTTATGAACTACATCGACAAGATCATCCTGTGAACTAAAAAAACTCTACAATTTAAAAATCATGTTCTCACAATACCGGTACTGGGAAGATCAGAAACTTCGGGAGGTAATTTATATTTACATTTTGGAAATTTAATTAGCCCACCATCATTTATCTCATTTCCAAAAAAAATTATCATGGCTCTGAAAAACGGAAAAGTCAAAAGGGTTAGACTCTAGGTCTCTCAGTCTATCCCCAATACAATTATCATCCAATGTAAATAATCAGAATTATGATCAGGACTAGCAGAAACTTACGCAAAATGCACACCGTCTGAGTCTTAACGTAGCAAAAACAACTGAACCAGCGAGAACTCGAAAATAATGATGAAAGAAAAAGAAACTGATTGAAAATAAATAGAAACAAGATAAAGAAACTGAACCTATTCATTGTAACATGAAATGCGGATACAGAAAAAATTATTGTACTCAATTACTTCATATAAATAGAAACACACAAAAAAGACAGAAAATAAACTCATAATAAGCTACAGAGGGACAAAAAACCTCACAAGAAATAAAAACAATAGATCCTATTAACAGAGAAACATTACACAAAGTAATAAAAATAATCTCGCCAAACGAATGCCATTCTTATTAATCTCTGTAACTAGTTAATCTTAACCCACTGTGAAGACGGAGACTTTTTACACTCAAGCCATAATTTGCCCTCTTTTTGTTTAATACGCATAAAATGAACTGAACCCAAATCACGCATGTCCTTTCCCTTAGACAGTAACTCATTCTGTAGAAAATGTAGCTTTGGTGGGAGATCAGTGCAAATGCGAATTCCACTACCCTTCAACTTATTCACCTCACTGAGAATCGCCTCAATGCTATGATCTGTGTCTAGCGATATAAAAACAGGGGCCGGTCGAACACTAGTTTTTTTACTAGTGATGTTTGAACTGCTATTTCTCGCAAAGTGATGACACTTGGTAAGCAAAATGTCCTTAGTAACTTACAATTTGTCAGATACAAAAGACCTTAAGTTGCTTGTTACTGATTGGATATGCTTTTCAGTAAGCAGACACTGAACAATCAAACTCAACTTGCCTTTTTTTCCTTTGGTGTCAAGAAGTCTATTCTTAAATCCTCTATTCCGCAATTTTTATTGCTCTAGATCATTTCGAAGCTTTTTAGATTCCTCTCGTAGATTCGCATTTTCAGCTGATGTTTGCCTAACTTCATCTTGAAGGGAAATTATTGAGACAGTAAAACTTCTTTGCTCTGCCAATATTTTATCCAGCAACGCCTGAAGCCGTTTCACTCCTTCATCAAATTTTGCTTGAGTGACAGCCATAATGAAGGCTATAATCCGCACGTAGAAGTCTACACTTGCATCAAATTACGCAATGGCAAAGTTCAAAACAATATCAAATTTAATCCTTTTAACTTGAAAAAGTAATCCGATTATAGTTCACTCTTCAATAGCTAGATACTGACTGTTGTATTCACCTTCTTTAGCAGACTCCAAAGTTTGACATTAATAGCAAAATTATAGAAAATTTGAAAAAAATAATAATTTTTCTTCCGATGGCATGCTTGCTCGGTCGGGAAGCCCAGCAAATCGTACTCGTTTGGATTTGGCATAGTACTGATGCCCTCTCACCCACACCAAAACAGCCTCTGAATCTAACTTATCTAACTAACAATCTAAATAACGAATTGGAGAGTTTTAGTCCCTTTTTTTATAAGCTGAAAGTGATTGGAGACCGACCAGCCCCTATCCTGAAACTGTTGTTGATATCTGGTCCTTTTGTTACCCCTTAGGACACCTGTTCGACATGGTACGAATTTTTGTTAGGAGCTTGTTGAGGCTGGAAGGACAATGAAGTCAAAAGTACATAAAGCATTCTGATATATCAAAATAAAAAAGTTTCAAGTATTAAGGAGCTTCTGATACAGCCTTCAATAAGAATAATAATTTAAATTGGTTGAAGCCTATTAACTAATATCACAAATATCAAAACTTACTATTGCTGTTGTATTCAACTTCTTTAGTATACTCCAGTTTGGCATTAATAGCAAAATTATAGAAAATGAGAAAAAATTAATCATTTTTCATCCGATGGCTTGCTTGCCCGGTCGGGAAGCCCAGCAAATCATACTCGTTTGGATTTGGCACGGTTTGGATTTGGATTTGGTGCTGTTCAGCAGCAACATAAGAGCGGGGAAGAGGCAACAGTATCTTCATAGAATTAGGTAAAGATATTAACTTAGGGTTGCTACTGGCGTCCATCCAGTTTTTGGGCTCACCCGAAAAAGTCCCGGATGTTTTTGTTTTTTTTTTCGTTTTTTTTTACTTCTACTTAAGAGAGACGCAATACTAGGACTTTCTGCCATTTCTTGTCAATTCATCGATTTCCAGGGTCTGAATTGGGAACTATTGGGAATATATCCATCCGACTATTTATTGCTGCCAATCACTGCAATGATCAGGTCAATACAATCAAACAAATTAAAAAGCTGATCACTAAAATCGGTATAGACGGTGTCATATATTTTTGTTAATTTAAGAAACTTTCCACAGAATAAGTTTTCGAAGAAAAGTAAACGCTCTATTAAGCCAAAAATGGGCAAAAATAAAGTCAAATGATCTTCCAAGCGTAAAACTACCACAAATCACTACCAACAAATAAATGAAATCCAGAACAAACAGTAATTAAAATAAATAGCCGATTCAAACTCAAAACGAGCAAAAATAACATTACTAGGGCTGACAATCCCCATGCCTTCTCAAGACCAGAGCATAACTTAGGCTTTACTGAAAAAGAAAAATGACCGTGGATTGTCAATTTAATTTACCTATACTGATGTTTCTTCCGGAAAATAAAAAATGGGTAAAAAAAAAGGTGAGTAAAAAAAGTTTTTTTCTTATTTAAGTAAAAAAAAGTGATAACATTAAAATATATTTTGTTTTCAGTAAAGTGCAAATTGTTCTGGTCTTGAGAAGACATTGGGGCTATCAGCCTTACTGTGGTTAATTTTTGCTTGTTTCGTGTTAGACTCGGCTATTTATTCTAATTTATGTTCATTTTGAGTTCCATTTATTTATTGATAGTTATTTCTGGTAGTTTTACGCTTGGATGACTACTCGACTTCATTTATGCCCATTTTTGGCTTAATGGAGCTTTTTATTTTTCTTTGAAAAGCTTTTTTGGTAGAAATATTCTTCTTTTTTTTTAGATGAATTTCTGTTCGTTTTTTATTGACAAAGTCATTTTCATGAAAAAAAATATTTTATATCTTTTCGTTCTTTTTTTTCTATACGAATCCATAGTGTAGCAAAATTGCGGTGGTTTGACATGCCCAATATTCCTAAAGACATAGTTGCTTGACCGTTGTACTATGCTGAACAAAATGGATGTCTCAAAATTTTGACTGGATAAGTTTGGGAAATAAATCGGCTTGAGAGACGGGCTGATTGTCCTCCAATATCATTTTACTCTTAGAAAGGGCCCTAGAACTTTAAATTTTGAATTGAATTAGCTTCTTTAAATGTTTTAATGATATTTCTAGCTATTATAGAGTTGTGCTGCCTATGATATTGCTTATATATCTTTTTGAAAACTTGCATGTATACAATATTTTCGTTTAATTGGAACGCCCCCTAAACACTTCCTAAACACTCCCTACAGTAACTGTAGTTGTAGTACTAAAAGTATACACATAGTGCTTTCTGGCTAGCTCAAAATCCCCAACAACTTAATCTTAAAGATCTAACTTAATAATATAAATTTTCCTCGAGATATTGCTTTGTCATCTTTTTGAAAAATCACATGCTCGTAATTTGTTTTGATTTAGTTCAACGTCCGCCTAAATACGTCTTATATTTAATTACTGCAGAAGTTGTTATATTCTCTTTGGACGATTGGCTACAAAATATTTGTCTCACAATTTCAATCGAATGTGTTTGGGGAAAAGAGGATATATAATAGGCTATTCTCTCTCAATCACGCTTGGTTTTCGGAATAAAACGAGAAGTGTGTATTTCCAATCAAATTAGCCCCTTTCAAAGTTCATAAGACCCACTCTTTATGAGAACCTTTAATCCCACCGGAGCACAACTTAAAACCCTCATCCCCATACTTTGGGGGGTTGTGTCAACCCCAAAGGCCGTGTTATGAGATATTTGGACTATTATGACATAGACTATTATGGGAAAATTTGACGTGGGGGGGGGGGTATAGCTGCCCTCTGATAAATTTGACTCTTAAAAATGGCTCTTCAACTTCCGATTTCCTATCCAATGAGCTCCCTCCGAAGTTTAGACGACCACCTTTTCCATAAAAACCTTAAATGCTTCGGGGAATACCTTACAACTCTTGCCCTGAGGACTGTGAGGGGTTTATCATCCTCGAAGACATAATTTCTGGACTTTTAAACTACGTCAAACAAAATAACTATCTCAAAATTTTGATTGAAAGTGTTTGGGGTAATGATGGACGTGGGTGGGGGGGATTGGTTGCCCTCCAATCACTTTTGACTATTAAAGAAGGCACTAGCTTTTTCAATTACCGTCCGACTGAGCCCTTTTTGAAGTTTCTACTTCAACAAATGGCCATCTTAAAATTTTTATCAGATATGTTTCTGGAAAAGAGTCCCCTTTGAGGTTCATACGACCACCCTTTCTATAAAAAAAAAAACCTTATATCCCCACGGGGTATAACTTACAATCCTTGCTCTGAGGGTTGTGGGGGGTTTTCATTCTCAAAGTAATAATTTCTGGACCTTAAAAAAAGGGCTGAACAAAAGGGCTATCTCAAAATTTTGATTGGATGTGTTTGAGGAAGTGATTGAAGTGGGGAAGGTGGAGCTGGTTGCCCTCCGTGAGCTCTTTTGAAGCTCCTATGACATTTCTTTCTATAAGAAGTGCCCTGGTCTAAAAAAAACATTATATTGTGCCCACATTGCTCTTTACTTAGGCAGTGCTGTCGCGCTGCCTATGAGATTTTTTTTTAAGATTTCAATTATACAGCACTGTAAGTGCCGATTTACCAGGTAAGCCCCCCCCCCCTACCATTCAGTCCATGGGCCCCCATGAACCCTACTGTAGAGGTTTCATGCTCCTATCTGCATAAACGTGGAATTTTGTATTTTTACCAGAAGAAAGATCAAGGATGCGTGTTCCATTTGTTTGTTGTTTTTTTTTTTCCCAGGGGTGATCGTATCGACCCAGCGGTCCTGGAATATCACGGGAGAGCTCATTAAAACGGAAATTAAAAGTTCTAGTGTCCTTTTTAATTGACAAAAAAAATAGAGGGCAATGAGGCCCCATCCCACGCTTGTTTTTTCCCAAAGTCACCCGAACAAAATTTTGAGATAGCAATTTTGTTCAGCATGGTCGAAAAATATAATAACTATGTCTTTTAGGATGACCCAATCTCCCAAAGTCCCCAGGGGAAGGGCGGAAAGTTATCAACTTTACCCAATTTTTACATATAGTATTGGTTATTGGAAAGTATACAGACGTTTTCAGGGGGGATTTTTGGGGATAGTGGGGGGGGGGGGGTACGTGGGAGGATCTTTCCATGGAGGAAGTTTTCAAGGGGGAAGGGACATTTCTATAAAGGGAGCCCGGATTTCCTAGCAGTATCATAGGCCTAAGTAAAGAACGATGTGGGCACAATGTGCTTTTTTTTTCTCTCCATACCCTGGCACTTCGTATCGAAGGAGTTGTCGTAGAAACTTCGAAAAGGGCTCATTCAATCGGAAATTGGAGTGGCTAGTGCCCTTTTTAATTGTCGAAAGTGATTGGAGGGAACTAGCCCCCCCCCACGCCCATTATTCCCCCAAACACATCCAATCAAAATTTTGCGATAGCCATTTTGTTCAGCGTAGTTGATTTCCTCATAGAAAATATCTTTTTGAGGAGGACACTCCCCCAAAACCCTCGGCGCAAGGGTTTCAAATTATGCCCTGATGGCATATAAGATCAATGTTGACACAATGTACAGTTTATTAATTTTTTTTCTTCAAAGCAGGGCACTTCATACAGAAGTGGTCGTCGTAGAGACTTCAAAAGGGGTTGATTCAATTGGAAATGGAGAGTTCTAGTGCCCTTTTAATAGTCGAAAGTGATTGGAGGACAACTAGCCCCCCCCCCCGCCCTCACGCCAATCGTTCCCCCAAACACATCCAATCGAAATTTTGAGATAGCCATTTTGTTCAGCGTAGTTGATTTCCAGATAGAAAATGTATTTTTGAGGAGAACACTCCCCCTACAAACCTCAGGGCAAGGGTATTAAGTTATGCCCTGGGGGCAAATAAGGTTTTTATAGAAGGTGTTGTCGTAAAAACTTCAAAAAAGGCTCGTTCGATTGGAAATTGAAAGGGCTAGTACCCTTTTTAATAGTCGAAAGTGATTGGATGGCAACTAGAACCCCCCCCCCCCCACGCCCATCTTACCCCCAAACACATCCAATCAAAATTGTGAGATAGCCATTTTGTTAAAAGTAGTCGATTTCCAGATAGAAAACAAATTTTCGAGGAGGAAACTCCCCCCCCCCAACCCTCAGGGCAAGGGTTTTAAGTTATGCCCTGGAGGCATATAAGACTTTTATAGGAGGCGTTGACATAGAAACTTCAAAACAGGCTCATTCGATAGGAAATTCAAAGGGCTAGTGCCCTTTTAAATAGTCGAAAGTGATTGGAGGGCAAGTAGCCCTCCCCCCCCCACGCCCCTCATTCCGCCAAACACATCAAATCAAAATTTTGAGATAGGCATTTTGTCAGCTTAGCTGATTTCCAGATAGAAAATATCTTTTTGAGGAGCCCACTCCCCCACAACCCTCGGGGCAAGGGTTTTATATTTTGTCCTGTGGGCGTATAAGGTTTTTATAGAAGACTTTGTTGTAAACACTTCAAAATAGGCTCATTCTATTGGAAATTCTAAGGGCTAGTGCCCTTTTTAATAGTCGAAAGTGATTGGAGGGCAATTAGCCCCCCCCCCTCCACGCCCGTCATTTCCGCAAACACATCCAATCAAAATTTTGTGATAGCCATTTTCTTCAGCGTAGTTGATTTCCAGATAGAAAATATGTTTTTGAGGAGGACACTCCTCCAAAACCCTCGGGGCAAGAGTTTTAAGTTATGACCTGAGGGGATACAAGAACGATGTAGGCACAATGTACTATGTATTATTTTTTTTTAATAATAACTTCATATGGAAGGGGTCGTCGTGGAAACTTCAAAAGGGGCTCATTCGATAGGAAATTGAGAGTTCTAATGCCCTTTTTAATAGTCGAAAGTGATTGGAGGGCAATTAGCCCCCCCCGCCGCCCACGCCCATCATTCCTCCAAACACATCCAATCAAAATTTTGAGATAGCCATTTTGTTCAGCGTAGTTGATTTCCAAATAGAAAATATATTTTTGAGAAGGACACCCCCCACAACCCTCATGGCAAGGGTTTTAAGTTATGCCCTAGGGGCATATATGATTTTTTAGAAGCCGTTGTCATAGAAACTTCAAAACAGACTCATTTGATTGGAAATTCGAAGGGCTACTACCCTTTTTAATAGTCAAAAGTGATTAGAGGGCAACTAGCCTCCCAAGGCCCATTATTCCCCCAAACATATCCAATCAAAATTTTGAGATAGCCATTTTGTTCAGCGTAGTTGATTTCCAGATAGAAATTATGTTTTTGAGGAGGACAATCTCCCACTACCCTCAGGGCAAGGGTTTTAAGTTATGCCCTGGAGGCATATAAGGTTTTTATAGAAGCCATTGTCGTAGAAACTTCAAAAAATGCTCATTCGATTGGAAATATAAAGGGCTAGAACCCTTTTTAATAGTCAAAAGTGAATGGACGGCAACTAGCCCCCCCCCCCCCACGCCCATCATTCCCCCAAATACATCCAATCAAAATTTTGAGATAGCCATTTTGTTCAGCGTAGTTGATTTCCAGATAGACAATATATTTTTGAGGAGGACACTCCCCCACAGCCCTCAGGGCAAGGGTTTTAAGTTATGCCCTGGGGGTATATAAGGTTTTTAAAGAAGGTGTTGTCGTAGTAACTTCTAAAAAATCTCATTCGATTGGAAATTCAAAGGGCTAGAGCCCTTTTTAATAGTCAAAAGTGATTGGAGGGCAACTAGCCCCCCCCCCCCCCTATCATTCCCCCAGACACAACCAATCAAAGTTTTGAGATAGCCATTTTGTTTAGCGTAGGTGATTTACAGATAGAAAATATATTTTTTTGGAGGAAACTCCCCCACAACCCTCAGGGCAAGGATTATAAGTTATGCCCTGGAGGTATATAAGGTTTTTATTGAAAATTTTGTCGTACAAACTTTAAAAAGGGCTCATTCGATTTGTAATTCAAAGGGATAGTACCCTTTTTAATAGTCAAAACTGATTTGAGGGCAACTAACACCCCTCTCACGCCCACCTTTTCCCCAAACACATGTAATCAAAATTCTTAGATAGCCATTTTATTCAACATAGTTGAAAGTTTTGGAAATTAGGTCTTTAAGGATGACAACCCCTCCCCCCGCTCAAAGCCCTCAGGGCATGGCTTTACTGAAAAAATACAAATCAATGTGCATTGTCAGTTTAATATACATATACTGATATTTAGTAATCAAAATGTTTATATTATTTGATTTATAAAAGTTATAAAAGTAAAAACATTTATATTTTTTCAGTAAAGTGCAAATTTTATTCTGGCCTTGGGAAAGCATAGGGGTTTTGTGCCCTACTTATGTTAATTTCTGCTCGTTTTGAGTTTGACTCGGTTATTTATTTTAATTTCTGTTCGTTTTGGGTTTCATTTATTTATAGATGCTGATTCGTGGTAGTTTCACGCTGTAGATTATTTGATTTTATTTTTGCTCATTTTTTGTTTAATGGAGTTCTTTATTTTTCTTTGAAAAACTTATTTTGTGGAAAAAGTTTTTTAAATTAACTTAAGAAAAACGATCAGAAATTAAATAAAAAAAAATAGTTTTCAACTGAAAGTAAGGAGCAACATCAAAACTTAAAATGAACAGAAATTGTTACACATATGATTGGATTTGCCCCTTAGTCAAGACCTCGCTCTTTAAGCCAAAGATTTTTTAGTACTTTCATAAGAGCTATTTATTCTAATTGACGGCCTTTGTGATTAAGGGTACACCTGTTACTGGCTGACTTACTTTTCCCTGGCTTTTTATTGTATTTATTATCATTATAAATAGAAACTTTAGTAAGACACTATTTTCAGTGGTTACTGTTAAGTTCTATAGAAAAACAACAGAGGCTCCATGCTGGAACAATTTCTGTTAAGGTTTTACCAATTATGAGGAGTTTCGCCAAGTTTCAGGATAGAATAAATAGCAAAACTAAGAAGGAGTTGACCTCCTAGTCACCTATTGACTATAGGTGAAGCTCGTCTAGCTTTGTTTAATGACAAAACAGTGTTTTAGGTGCCAGTGATCGGTACATTATCAAATTGCAACATTAACTGGTAGTTTGGATTTTTCAAATTGTTGGAGTTGAAAGATACGAACTTTCAGTCAACATTACTGACTATTATCGTAAACAGGGGCATCAATCGACAAAAATATAGGGGAAAGTAGGCAACATTCATTTTTCAAAATCTAGCAGAGTGACATTTTTTTTCTTTCATTGACTTTCTTAATTAGAACTTCAAAATCTTTGCTTAGTGCTAAACGTTATTTTTGGAAGAATAAGAATAGTACTTGCATTTCAATGTGAATGGAAAAATTTCAATGTGAAGAGACCCTAGTAAAAACTCGTTACTTATGTTATCAAGGGCAATTTGGATTTGGCATAAGTGGAGGAAATTTATGTTTTCCTGCAAGATCCAAGGCAAAGGGCTAAGGATACATGACCTTCTGAAAATTCATCTCATGGCTTCAAAAATTTATATTGCATGAACGGCGGTGACAGCTTTATACCAAATGCTGCCCCAGCCCAGGCCTTTGCCCAGGAACTTCACTGGGAAACGGCAAGTAGAGATGCTGCCTCATTTATCTTAGATGTCGTACATTTATAAGAACTTCTACGAAAACGCAACAGAAATAAACAAGACAATGAGGTTAATACTTGGGTATTCTTAGAAAACTGCAATGCTGATCTTTCTATTGACGATGTCTACCTGACGATGGGTTAAAGTGGACGCAACATGTGCCAATCTGGCCTCATTATTCTAATTGTCTGTAAGTTAGCAAATTGACAGATATTGATTTTTGATGTAGCCTAGGGTATGCCTAGCCTAATCCACAACTTCTTAGTTTTTATTCCTATTTGTCAAATTTTAGGCACCCAAATACCGTTTGTTAGTAAAGTTGGAGATGAGAGAGTGAAAATTTTGAGGGGTGTTAGTTAGGAAAGTTGAGTTAGGCTGTTAGTTGAGTTAGGAAGTTTAAACTTACCTCCCATTTAGGTCAATATATACGAAATCATATTGTTGAGTTAGGACTAAAGTGAATGCACCATTCGATGCCTTTTTTTATGCTGATTACGAATATAATAAGCATTTCTATTGGAAATGAGTTTCAGCCCCCCCCCCTATATAGGCCAATTCAGGGTTAGGTTAGGTTAGGTATAGCCTATATAGGGGGGGGGGCTGAAATTCATTTCCGATAGAAATGCTTATTATGTTCGTAATCAGCTTAAAAAAGGCATCGAATGGTGTATTCACTTTAGTCCTAACTCAATAATATGATTTTGTATATATTGACCCCCATTTACATCAGAAACAAAGGTAAAATTCTACTTTAACTACTTTTGACTATCTTGGAAAGGGGTTAGGTTAAGAAAATGAAACTTTCAGGGATGGGTCTACAGGCTAAAGTATGTCCCAGGAAGATATTTTGAAGTACCAACCTCCACTCCTTCTCCCTCTAGAGGGTCCTGACCTTTGATGACCTTTAAAAATATGTGAGTTATAGAAGTGAAACCATGCAAAATAGATCTTCTGCTTAAATGAAGTACAACAAAATTGTTTTCAGCTTCACAACTGGTAAAATTTTACTTTAGCTACTTTTGTCTATCTTGGAAAGGGGTCAGGCTAGGAAAATGAAACTTTCAGGGATGGGTCTACAGGCTAAAGTATGTCCCGGGAAGGTATTTTGAAGTACCTACCTCCAGTCCTTCTCTCTCTACAGGATCCTGAAATTTTCCTACATGACAGGTCTATACCCATTGAAATTTTGACAAAACAACATTTTACCTTAATTTTTAGTTATCATTTTCTTTTTCTCTGGCTTTAGCTCTGAAAATGCAATTTCAGTTATTTGAGCAGAATTTTTGTGCCATATCAATGTTTATTCCCAAAATGTAGGAAATGTATTTGCATATCTTTAAAACGTTAGAAATTGGGATTGAGCAAAGTTGTGAAGCTGAAAACAATTTTGTTATACTTCAATTAAGCAGAAGATCTATTTTGCAAGGTTTCACTTCTATAAATCACAGATTTTTAAAGGTCATCAAAGGTCAGGACCCTCTAGAGGGAGAAGGAGTGGAGGTAGAATGTAGGTACTTCAAAATACCTTCCCGGGACATACTTTAGCCTGTAGACCCATCCCTGAAAGTTTCATTTTCCTAACCTAACCCCTTCCTAAGATATTCAAAAGTAACTAAAGTAGAATTTTACCTCACAACTTAGCTCAATCCCAATTTATAAGGTTTTAAAGATATGCAAATACATTTCCTAAATTTTGGAAATAAACTATTTATATGTCTTAAAATTCTGCTCAATTAACTGAAATTGCATTTTCAGAGCTAAAGCCAGAGAAAAAGTAACTGATAACTGAAAATTAAGGTAAAATGTTGTTTTGTAAAAATTTCAATGGGTATAGACCTGTCATGTAGGCAAATTTCATGACCCTCTAGAGGGAGAAGGAGAGGAGGTAGGTACTACAAAATACCTTCCCGGTACATACTTTAGCCTGTAGACCCATCCCTGAAAGTCTCATTTTCCTAACCTAACCCCTTCCCAAGATAGCCAAAAGTAGCTAAAGTAGAATTTTACCGAAACAAAATTCCCCCCCCCCCTAATGTATAAATATATACCATGAATTTGGCACATATAGGGGGGGGAGGGGCTGAAATTCATTTCTGATAGAAATGATGGTCAATTTCTAACAAATCATATTATTGAGTTAGGAATAAAGTGAATACACCATTTGATTCCTTTTTTTATGCTGATTACGAATATAATAAGCATTTCTATCGGAAATGAATTTCAGCCCCCCCTCCTATATAGGCTATACCTAACCTAACTTAACCTAACCTAACCCTGAATTGGCATATATAGGGGGGCTGAAATTCATTTCCAATAGAAATGCTTTTTATATTCGTAATCAGCATAAAAAAAGGCATCAAATGGTGTATTCACTTTAGTCCTAACTCAATAATATGATTTGGTAGATATTGACCAAAATGATTACTATATTTGTAATCAGCATGAAAAAAAGGCATCAAGTGGTATATTCACTTTATGCATAAGTCAATAATATGATTTGGTAGATATTTTTAGGTTAATGAAGAAAAAACAGTAAAGTTCTAGCTAAAGGGCTAGGCTGCTTGCTATCTTGGAAAGTAGGTGCTATCTTTCCATGATTTATTTAGGCTAGGAAGAAAGTCAACATATCAGCTGATGCATTTTTATGCTCTTTCAAAATATAATAATGGTAAAATTCTACTTTTTGCTATCTTGGAAAGGGGTTAGGTTAGGAAAATGAAACTTTCAGGGATAGGGTCTACAGGCTAAAGTATGTCACTCCTCCCTCTAGAGGGTCCTGAAATTTGCCTACATTACAAGTCAATACCTATTGAAGTTTTGACAAAACAACATTTTACCTTAAATTTCAGTTATTGGTTTCTTTTTCTCTAACTTCCATTCTGAAAATCCAATTCCTGTTATTTGAGTAGAAGTAATGAAGCTGAAAACAATTTTGTTGCATTTCATTTAAGCAGAAGATCTATTTTGTATGGTTTCACTTTTACAACACACAGATTTTAAAGGTCAGGACCCTCTAGAGAGAGAAAGAGTATTGGTAGGTAGGCTACTTCGAAATACCTTCCTTTGACATACTTTAACCTTTAGATCCATCCCTGAAAGTTTCATTTTCCTAACCCAACCCATTTCCAAGATAGCTAAAATAGAGTTTTACCATAATAGTTCCTTTTGGGTAAATTCTAGTAAAGTTCTAGATGTGCTGCTTTTTGCTATCTTGGAAAGGGGTAATGTTAGGAAAATGGGTACTCCTGTACTAAAAGGACTCTTTCATATACTGCTAGTTTGGTTAATGCTAATGAAATAAAATAGGATTAATGTATTATAGTTTATAAACAAATTTGGGCTATATATTTGCACATTAAGGGGAATGGGAGGGTGGGGGGTAAAGCATAGCACATATTATTATTTAACCTAACCTAGGTACCTCCTCCTCCCTAAACCCCAAAAAACAACAGTTTAAATATTGTATATGCAATGAAAACCATGCTATACATTGTATTACTCTATGGTGGTGTCTTGAATTATCCCATCAAAAACAGGTTTTTTGTGACTGGTTTCCATTGCAGTATATAAAAGAGTCCATTTAGTACAGGAGCACCAGAAAATGAAACTTTCAGGAATGGATCTACAGACTAAGGTATATCCCAGGAAGGTAATTTGAAGTACCTACCTCCACTCTACCCTCTAGAAGGCACTGATCTGTGATGGCATTTATGAATTTTTGTGTTATAAAAGTGAAACCTTGCAAAATAGGTCTTATACTTAAATGAATTACAAGAAAAGAGTTTTCAACTTCACAACTTTTCTCAGTTCTAATTTAAGAGGTTTCAAAGATCTGCAAATCTATTTCTTAAATTTAGAAAAAAAAACATTGATATGGCCTAAAATTCTACCCGAATAACAGGAATTATATTTTAAAACTACAACCAGAAAAAAAAGAAACTGATAATTAAGGTGTAATGTTGTTTTGTCAAAGTTCCAATAGTTATAGACCTGTCAAGTAGGCAAATTTCTAAGACTTAGATATCAGAAGAGGGTTACCATAGAAGCTTGGCAATACCCTCCCAGAGTATGTCTCTAACCCTGGATTCATTACTGAAAGTTCTATCCAAATTAATCCCTTTCCAAGATAAAAAGTAGCTTGTCCAGAATCTTACAGTAAATTCTATTTTGAGCTAAAAGTTTTAGCTTCACCTTGTTCACATTATTTTCAAATAGACTCACTAACAAGATAGCTAAGTCAAAGATTTACGTTTAGAACCAGAACTTCATCTTGAACCAAGATATAACATTCATTTGTGTTGGAATGAAATTCATCCCTCCCTCCTAGTTTTCAAATATATAATGTAAAATGACTTTATATTATTTAAAAACTGTTAAATTAATTTGGAGAAAGAGTGATTTACCAAAGATTCATTGCATATATAAACCTCTGGAAAGCCTATATCTTTGCATATTAGGGGGTCTGGGGCAAAGGCTATTTCCAATGCAAATGAATACTGTATTTGGATTTAGGGTGAAATCTTGATTCTAAATCACACTAGTGCCTCCTTCAAGTCAAGACTTGACAAAGAATAGAACAACAAGTCATGGAAATATCAGTAGGACAGTCCATCCCTATCAGCTGCCAACTAATGCAACATCACTGGGCCCATAACACAGTGACATTCCAAATTTCCATCATTGACATGGAGCAGGATAGATCCAGGATGGACCTTACTTTTGCTCTGAAGTATGAATTGAGGTAAAGATAGCCTATGCAGGGGCATATCTTGAGCATGTTTTTTTTTTGGGGGGGGGAGGCAAATGTGATAAGGGCAGCAATAATTGACCAAATTGACATATTTATTAAAAGAGTGAAAAGCAAGGAATTTAGGCACTAGAAAAAATCTTGGGGGGCAGTGTCCCACCTGGGTCCACCAGTGAGCCTATGTCTATTTCTTAGCAATTTCAGTTGTGAGTTAATCAGAAAATGTACCTAGTTGTTAGTCTAGACTATGATTTAAGGTTAAACAATTTGTTAAAACACAATTCAATTATTAAAATAGTAAAATTCTAGACTAACTACATTTTGCTATCTTGGAAACTGGTTAGGTTAGGAAACAAAAACTTTCAGTAATTAATCCAGTCACCTGTCAAAAAACATACTCCGGGAAGGTATTGTAAAGCTACTAAGTTAACCACCTTCTGATCTCTATGTCTTAGAAATCTGCCTACTTGACAGGTCCTTAGCACTTCTGACTTTTAAGGAAGAGCTAGTTTTCTCCAAGCTCCTTAGCTTAAGCTAAAATAGCCTCTCTTGCTTTTGAGTGGAGCCCAACACTAGTCTTAACAACCTTATCTCTTTCTTTTAATCAACCTATTGGAATTTAGACAAAACAAAGTTATTCCTTAATTTTTAGCTTTCAGTTTCTTTTTCTCTAGTTTTAGTTCCAAAAAAGTAATTCCTGTTATTTGAGTAAAATTTTAAGTCATATCAATTTTTTTTTCTCTAAATTTAGGGAATGTACAGTATTTGTAGATCTTAAAAACCTCATAAATTGGGATTGAACATAGTTGTAAAACTGAAAATACTTTTCTTTTACTTCATTTAAGCAGAAGATCTATTCTGGAAGGTTTCACTTCTGTTAAACAATGATTTCTAAAGGTTTTCAAAGGTCAGTGCCTTCTAGAGAGAGGAGTAGAGGTAGGTACTTCCAAAATATCTTCCTGGTACATACTTTAGTCTTTAGATCCATCCCTGAAAGTTTCATTTTCCCAATCTAACTATTTTCCAAGATAGCAAAAAGTAGCTTGTCTAGCATTTTACCATTAGATCCATTATGTTAAAATAAATGTTCTAAAGGTATTGATTCATTCCAAATGCATACAATCTAATGCAGTAAACATTCAAATTTACAAAAGTTATTCTAGATTCCAAATGTTGTCTTGATGATATTTTTTTTTACCTATAGAAAACATTGACATTTATAATAATATGTAAATTATTATAAGTATTCATTCTGGCTTTGAACTGGAAGGTCACAAACAAGTTTTAACTTTGAGCTTAATGAGGTTGAACAAAAAGTTCAGCAAGTGATTGTGAAACAATTCAAATAGGCTTTTGTTTCGAGGATATTAATTGGTGAAAAAAAACATATGCAATAAAGAGAGATTCACATGATTTATTGTTCAATTCTTTTTGTTCACCTTGAAACACTACTAAGGACAGTTTGGCTGACTTTTGCTATCCAGTTGCTAACAGGTGAACATCTAAAGCAAATTAAATATATAACGGAAACTAAGGATTATAAGTTGACGGAATTTAAATTATATTGTGAAAGTTATTGAAATTTATTTGAAGTTGACATTTCACATGTGCAGAATTCCAGCTGTTAACATATTGATTGCGACTATGCGTTTGATTGATTAAGCCCTTGCTTGGGGTGCCTAGTGTTAATGACAAGTGGATTTACGATTTTCTAAGTGGCCCTTCGGATTGTTTTTTTCTATTTGAAATTTGGATTATTTGGAGCAGTTTTTTATGAAGAGGGGTGTAAGCCGTGCCCAAATTAACGCTGGCTTAGCAATTTGCACGTAATGGACCCATGTGAATAAAAAAAAAAATTGTCCTTAATGAGGTAAGCAGATAATTAAATTTAATTTTGTTGTCTGGAAATAATCATGGGACGTAAAAGAAAGCAACCTCGTAATATTGGAGATGATACAGAAAACACTCGGAGGGGAGAAGGGGAATATGATCTCAACGTTATTACTTGTAGCACTGATTCTACAAATAAATTCACGATTTCAGCAGTTGCGGAAAGTCCAAATACTGTTATCAGTTTAGTAACAGAAAATGGAAAAAAGCTAGATTCTTTAGAAAATAGGATTAAGGGAATTGAAGATAAAGTGGCAAATTTGGAGATATCACATGTGGGATTTGCAAGGCAGCTGGCTGAAAATGATGAGCGAGTGAGGCAGCTTGAGCAAGTCAAAGAATCTCTAAAGAACCAAGTAAAAATAATTTCTGATGATTGTATAGCTCAGAGTAAAGAGTCAAATAATTTGAGTATGAGATTGGCCAGGCTGGAGTTTGATAAACTGGAAAAGAATATTATTGTATGGAATGTCTCTTGTGAATCTGAAAAAAATGCGAAGGATATCTTCAAAAGCATTCTTACGGAAGGACTAGAAATGGCTCCAGTCCCACCCATTCAAGGTAACGCAAATGAGTAAGCAGCATAAATTTATTTTTATTGAAGTATCTGATAAAAAATCAAAAATTGATATTTTGAAAAATGCTAAGAAATCAAAAGGTAAAGCAGTGTCGTCGTTCCGTGATATTCACCTCAGTGATGTTGTCCCGGCTGAAGTTCGCAAAACAAGAAATAATTTGTTGATTAAAAGGGCAAAATTACGTAAATTAGGAATAGACGCTTGGATCTCGAAAACTTTTCCGCCTGTGTTACTTTTCAATCGCCCCAACGGAACACGTGCTAAATACTCACCAGACGATTTGATTCCTGAACTTGATTATGCACCGAATAATCAATCATTTCGTAACCAATATAGTGGCAATTAGTGAAGCTTAAGAGGAAAAATAATTGTTCAAATTCATGTTCCCATTGATTAAGAAGTAGCTGGTGATTAATTGGTGATAAAAGTAAATTTTGGCGGGAAATTGAGGGAGTTCATATAGTTCATAGTTGATTGTTTGTAGCGTAGAAGAAATGCAAATATGAGAAGGCACCCAATATGCAAGGTGTCCCCTTTTGAGTCATTGTTGTTGTTTTTGTTTTTTTTGAATATTTCTTTTTCTGATGTTGTTATTTTTTTATCTCACTATTATTATTGGTATTGTTATTGGGCAGCATGTAATAAATTTATATTTAGAGTGCATTGAATTTTGTCCTCTGTGGAGTCGTACTCAAATTTGTCTATTTGGCTTTGATGTTGGATGAAAGATTGGAGTCTCCTCCAGGACAAATTAACGTATTGGGGCTGGAAAACAAGAAGGTAAATTTTGAAAGTAGGTATAATGAAATTTTTGATGGAAGTGGTGGGCCTGGTGGTTAATATAGGTTGCAGTTTGAAAATTCTAAATATTTATTTGTAAACCAAATGCAGATGGCATGTAGTAATGTTTCGAGTAGATTTAATGTGTTCCATTTGAATTGCCAAGGATTGAATTCAAGTTTAGATTTTATAAATGAAATTTCCAGTTTATCTCTTTTTCAGGTAATTGGACTGACTGAAACTTGGTTAAATGATTATAATTCGGAACTTTTACATATTTCAGGTTATAATGTTTACACGAAAAATCGTCAACTTCGCCGAAACGGGGGACTGGCAGCGTATATACGTTCTGATATACGGGCAAGTGTCCGAGAGGATATTGTAATATATAAAGAAATTGTTTTTGAGTCTCTTATTTTGCAGTTAGAGCTGTCTGGACATTGCGGTTATGTTCTGGTTGTATATAGGCCACCGTCAGGATCTCTTATCGACTTTAATGAATTACTTGAAGAACAATTGGAAAAGATCCCACATCGAAGTCCTATTTTTATAATGGGAGATCTTAACATTGATCTAATGGATAATTGATCAAATACAGACCGATTTTTAATCTTGATGATTTCATTTGGTTATTTCCCTGCTATTAATATTAGTACTCGTGTTACGAGGACGTCATCGAAATGTCTGGATAATATATTTTCAAATTATATGTCGGGTGGTCCAGGTGTTCTTATAAGTGATACTTCTGATCATTTTGGTGTATTTGCAAGTTACTCAGTATGCGTTGATAATAAAAATTCCACGAAGAAGAGCAGTCTCAAGCTGAGGATGTTACTCGATAAAGATGCACTTCTGAAATGTAGAAATGACCTAGCTAACAAGGATTGGAATACAGAGTTTTCAATCTCTGCGAATATTGACTCTAAGTTCAGAGTCTTTTACCAAATAATTAAGCAATCTCTGGAAAAATGCTCTAAGAATATTAACAACAATAGAAGAAAACCTTCAAAGAAGCCTTGGATTACTCCGAGTTTATTGAGATCAATAAATAAGAAGAATAATTTGTATGAGAAAAAGGTACGTCATCCCTGCGATGTAAATGAGCGAATTTATAAGAGTTATTGTAATGCGCTAAACAGACTCCTGCAAAGAGCTAGACAAGATTATTATAAAATAGAATTTGAAAAAGCATCTGGAAATCTATCGAAAACATGGAATGTGATAAGAAGCACTTTAGGACAATCATCTGTAGGAATCCCTCAGGAAATATTCCGTAAAGATGGAACCAGCCTTAAAAATCCAGAGGAAATTTGTGAAGAATTTGCTAACCATTTTTCGACAGTTGGAAGGAGAGTGAAAGAGTCGATTATAAGCAAACCAGGCTTTTCAAAATTACCTTCATAAGGAGTTGGAAATCTCTTTAAATCTACTCCCAGTTCAAGAATCTGAAGTTCAAAACATTGTTTATGGTATGAAAGGTACCAATTCTGGCTCTAATATTGTTTCAGTTAGAGTAATAAAAATACTTTGGAATGCGATTGCTCAAACTTTTTTTTCATTAATTAATCAGTGTCTAAAATAGGGAGTGTTTCCGAGTTGTTTTAAATCAGCGAGAGTAATACCAATACATAAAGGAGGGAATACTGGTGATGTTAAAAATTATAGACCAATTTCGATTTTACCCATTATGTCTAGGATACTAGAAAAATGCTTTTTGGTCAGAATTTATCAGTATCTGGAAGACCAGAGAATATTTACTCCTACACAATTTGGATTCCGTCAAGATTGCACTACTGAGCAAGCAAACATATATTTGACTAGCATTATTAATATGGCGCTGGATAATGGGTATAAAGTGGCAAACTTTATTTTTAGATATTGTAAAGGCTTTTGGTACGGTCAATCATGATATTCTGTTAATGAAGTGTGAAATTCATGGGATTAGGGGTCCAACTCTTTTGTTTTTACGTTCTTTTTTGTCTTGTAGAAAACAATATGTTCAAATTGGTAATATGGGTTCTGATGAAAATTGTATTGAGTGCGGAGTTCCACAGGGTTCGGTACTTGGACCCTTATTATTATTTTTAATTTTTGTGAATGATCTTCCACAGTCTGTTAGTAAACTGGAAACAAGAATGAGTGAGATCGTCAAAAAGGATAGCGCGGCTACAGTGCCTATGTTTGCTGATGATACTTCTTTAGTGGTGATCGCAAAGTCAGAGATTGCTCCTAGAGAGTGTACGAGGATTGCTAAATGAGGTTTCAAGATGGCTGAGAGTGAATCAGCTAAAGGTGAACCCCTCTACACCCCTGAAGCAATTACTATCCTTGGAAAGAGCATAATATAAGACACCAAGTGATGTGCTCACTTTCTTCCTAGCTAAAATATGGAAAAAGGAAAAATTAACCAGTAGTTGAGTTAGGCAAATATAACTTTTAGAATTAAATCCAGGTACTAAAATATATACCAGTACCTGGATTTAATTGTTACTCTTTCATTGGGCTCACAGAAACCTGGCTCTCTGCAGCTGGTGAAACCACAGCTTACTTGCTGGATGGCTGTGAAGCAATTCATGTTCTAAGGATGTAACCAAATGCCCTGGTGGTATTTTGTTTTGTATTAAAAATATTACAAATGAAACTCCGAGAGGAAAGACAATAACAAAATGAAAAACAAGATCAAAAAAGGGTGAAAAAACAAGGATTTTGGCAGAGGTCCTTGTCGAAATATTTGCTTGTTTATTCGTCTTCATGGTTTGCCACTGGCTGACAAAATCCTCGTTTTTTCACCCTTTTTTGATTGTATTAAAGCAACTTCCTGAATTAGAAGCTCCTTTCAGTACCTCAGTTGACCATCTGCACTCTCCTTATCAAATCATTGTTCAATTCAGTTCTTTGTATTCCCCAGTTAGTCATGTATGTTTGTTTTGTAAATTCTCCTCAGTTCATTTTAACTCATTCTTTTTCTGACTTGATAATTTTTTTTGTTGAAGAACCAGAAGTTTTCCAAAAAGGATACCTGCATCATGAGCAACATCAACATAAACCTTCTATGACTAGGATCAGGAAAATTACTTAACTAATTCATCACCAGTCAACTCTTAACCCTTTTTCTTTCTCATGAGTTTTTGCATAAAAAAAAAATACTGCTAGTTTTATTGTGAATATTTTCAAGCTGCTGGGAAGTCACCTTTCTTTCAGTTCAGGTATTGCAAAATTGTATATATCCAATAATTTACCCAGTCTTTACCCCACAACATAAGCAGCTGGCAAGGCAGCTTCAAACAACTTTCCTCTATGAACACATCATAGTTATTCTCAAAAACAAAAAACAAACACTCCATCTCCAGTACAAAGATAACAGACTATCTAGGTCCCCTATCAGGTCTAGACTATCAGGTCCCCTATAATATTATTGTTATCTACTAAAGCTACCACATACCTTTTTTTCCCTTGATTAAGCAATTATCCAACAGGTGCATCATTAAGTTTTCCATCAAGGCCCATAACACCCCAGGAAGGCTTGTTTGTCACAACATCTTGCCAAATAATTCCAATAGAAGAACAAATTGTGTATTTTTGCTTTTAAAAAGCCAATTTTCTGATTAATAAGTGCATATAAAAGTACTCGGACACTTCCCACTGTTATTCATGCTGCAAAAAACAGCTATTACGCTACAAAAATTGACAAATGCAGGGGAAACTAAAAAAAAGTGTTGATTGTTGTCAATGAAACCTTTTGTGACTTCATACAGAAATCACAAATTGTATCACAAATTCTGCTCAATTTTGTAGTGTGCCTACCAGCAAATGAAGGCACATTTTGATTTGATGATGTTGTATATCTAGTAAAATATATTATCTTCCCTTGATTACAGTAAAATTTTATTTACTATGGCCAAACCTAAGCCTATAAAAACTACTTCTCATAACACAGCCTTTTTTACAATCTGGTAGAACTGACGGACAACAACTGAAGTTGGCCAAATTACAAATTAAATAATTATAAAATTGGTTGTCTAGCTCTCTTTGAATCCTACAATTATTTACTGGCAATTTTTGAAGTATCTGCAGAAGTATTTGTACTCTATTTCTTTTGTATTCCAAATTGTAAGTTTCCTTTGTAGGCAAGAATGGACATTTTGAGCAAAAAACTGTGTATTTCCAACCATGTTTTTTTCAGTTTACAGTGAATGTAGATTGCTTGTGGTGCTTTTGCCTGCAGTTGAACTTGAACAATATTTCTTGATATTGATTTTTTCATGATTGATTTTTAGTTTTTTTTTTCTTTTTTTTTATTGATTACTCCATCAGTGTTGTAATTTCATATTTATGAAGAGTAATTCCAATTTAAATTGGAAAAATTATTTCATAAAGTTTCTGGTGCTTTTGATTTCTCTGAGTAAAATAATCTTTACCCCTCTCCACTAAGGTTTTTGATGTGGGTACCCATGTTAATGATATTATAGTTATCACTGTATTTTATTTTTAGGCTCTCTGGTTCAGTTTACTTTGACCAATCCATCAATCATATTTGCAAATCGAAAAGACATTCGCCTTATTGATGTGAATAAACCAAAGCATAATTCATCTGTACTGGTTAAGGTAAGCTACATCACATACCTTGTAACTATCCTATTAACAGTTATGGACTCTTTCTCTACATAAGATTTGGAAGCAAAACAAGTTTTTTTGTTTTTTTTTAATTTTGTCTACCAAGTTATATGGCTAAATCAGATATGCAGAAGAAGATGAAAGTTGTTAAATACAAAAATATTTTCTCTATCCCCCTCCCTATATATTGTGGAATTCCGCAAGGAACCTTTTTGGGACCACTTTTATTTCTAGTCATGATTAACAATATTGGTAAGGACTTCCCCCAAAGGTGGAAATACGTGGATGACTTGTCGATCCTTGAAATATGTGACAGGAATATTAAAAGTGACCCCCTCGATATTCTAACCCATATTTCGGATGAAGCTAAGAACCTAAATATGAAAGTAAATTCCACTAAATCAAACATAATGACGATAAATTTCTTGAAATCCATTCCCGCCTTCCTTGACCCTATCCCCCCAGATATTTCTGTGTCTTCCTTTAAATTACTTGGGGTTACAATTTCCTCTAATTTAAAGTGGGATATCCATGTGAGAGATATTGTCTGTAGAGCTGATGCATCCATGTCTCTCCTTAAGCTCTTGAATAAATTTAACGTCCCCTAATCCCATTCTTTAAGAATTTATACTTCCTTTGTCTGCCCGCATCTTGAATATGCTTGTCCAGTTTGGCATCCTGGTATATCCCGTGATGAATCAGATAAAATTGAATCTATTCAAAAAAGAGCCCTAAGAATAATTTTTAAAGAAACTTTGGTACCATATTCACTCCTTCTAAAAAAGGCCAAGCTGGAAACTCAGAGCACAGGAGAGGAACGCTGTGCCTCCGTTTTGCAAAAAATGCAATAATAAACCCTCGCACGGAAAACATTTTCCCCACAAGACACTCCCCATCCAGACACCGGCTGCCATATTCTGATTCTGGGCCGGGTCCTATCTTGTCCCACATCTGTTGTTTAACCTCCGGGTAGGAATAAACCTTTGTCCCCTTCATTACTGATCAAATAAACCACTAGTTTTTTTTTTTTTTTTTTACTGGTGATACCCATGCTTGTGTCTGTTTGGTTCTTCCATTCCCTCCTATTTTTATATAGTCTCTTTTAAACCTTTTTAACACTATTTTTATCTCATTTTTTTTTTGGTTTTGTTTCAGTTTGTGCCTTTTTAATTTTCTTACATTTGACAATTTGTTTTTTAGACTAATGAATGGCTTTGCCTTTCTGATATTGTTGTTTTGGCACTGTTTAGCCAGTGTTTTAGTTGTTGTGCTATTTCTATGTTTTTTTTCTATTATATGACCCCAAAATGCGAATTCGGCCCTTCGGGGCTTGTGATAGTCATTTTTTGAAATAAATATCTTATCTTCTATAAATATGTAACGTTTTCTAATGTACAGATTTTCTTCTAATTAATTCCAAAAAACTTTCTTAACAAGAAGTTTACAATTGAGTATAATTTTTTAGTTACCGCTAAAAAATTGACCTGCTCAAATTCACGTACCATACACAAACAATGCAGGTCTAATTGGATCTTTGGTTATAAAAGCAAAACAATCTAAACGAATGAATGAGAATGAGTTTAAATTAGTATCATAACCAGCTGTAAATTAGGTATTCAGAAATACAATTTGAAATATTGTAATAATCTTAATATTTAGAAGTGTGTTAACTATAAAAATTTTAATCAATAACTGCAAGTCCAGAGTGCCTCATGTCTTCTGCCTCTATGTGTCTCACTCTTGGCTAATCGCGTCCGAGTGTCGTCAACAGCATGATGAGACCTTAACCAGGTTTTAACATAGGGATCAGGATCCCAAGATGTCAAAGGAACTCCATGAAGCTTTATAAATAAGAGAGAAGAACCGTGAGAAACAGTCAGCAGGTTCCTTGTTGGAGTCAAAATAATGTTCATTAGGCTGAACCCACATTCACACTCAGCTGAACTGCAACTGAAAAACTTAGTGCAGTTAATCAGTTCTATCAGCCCATCCAAGACACGTCTACTGAAGTCAAGATACTCTCTGAAAGAGTAATGCACTTCACGTTGATCAAGTTGGAATGTTTTACACAAACTGTGTATTTCCTCTTCACCAAACCTCAGAGGAATTTCTGTTGACCAGTGATCTGTGTCCAATACTTGAAATTCATATAGCAGTTTTTTGCATGCCTCTTCATTCTGTCCATAAATAGTAAACAGAGGTTTTTTGAGTTTGTTTGTCACACTTGATATTAGTTGTTGTACATTAATAGTTACAAAATTTTTATTTTGTTTCAGTGGAACATAGTCAAAAACTCCTTCCTTTATTGCTATCTTAGCCTCTGAGGTTCTTGTCCATGGTTTCTCCTTCAGTGATTGGATGTATCTAATAGATATTCTAATAGTTTATCTGCTTTTACAATTCGCCTTGTGAAAGCAAGAATGTCGTAACTGACACCCCTAGTCAAAATTTTGTCATCAACTCTAGAGACGGCTCTCAATGTGCGACACATACCAGGTGGTACTAAGTAGGAGCCACTTAACAAGTCGCTAATTTCAGTGTTCAGGAAACCAGTAAAGTAGTTTAGATAACACATTTGTCCATTCCTTGGGACACGATAAAAGAATTACGAACTAAAATTGCTATGGTAGAAAAAATGATGTCCACCAACAGGAAGCTATTAAACTGAAAATTTTATTATTTCGCAAGATGGTTGGAGGGGGGGGGGGGGTCTTGTGGGATTTTTGCTGCTGAAGCTTTCCTTGGGAGGAATTTTGCATATATAGAATTTTCAACGGTCAATGTTCAGGGTGAATTCACCTTGCACCAAAATTGAAACTTCTATTACTCTTCTGAAGACTCTAATGTACAGAAAAATTGAAAAATTAACATGTTGGTTATTATTGCAGAGACAACTTTTTTTGTTAATTAAAAGTTCACGGGCAATTTAAATTTCAATTCTAATTACAATACATTAATTTCAAATTTTTTATTCATAAATTTGCATTTAATTTTTTTTCCTTTTTTACAAAAAATGAATGAAAAACGAACAGAGATTATATAAAAAAACAAGTTTTTTTTAAACAAAAGTAAGGAGCTAAAATATGTCTAAAGCAAAAAAAAAAAAAAAATATATATCTTAATGATTAATCAGCAAAAAGTTAATAGAAACAACGGTACTGGTGTATTATATGCTACATACGAAAGAAGTCAAGTTTGGTTAATGCTAATGAAATATAATAAAATAGGATGAATATATAATAGTTTAGAAACAAATTTGGGCTATATATTTGCACGTTAGGGGGGGGGGGGGGTATAGCATAGCATATATTAAATACCTAACCTAGCCTAACATAGGTACCTCCCCCCCTAAACCCCAAAAAACAATCGTTTAAATATTTTAAACTCAAGTCAGAAACCCCGTTATACCATCAGTTTAGATAGCAAATTGCCGTCTGACGGGTTTCGTGTCTGGTTTCCTTGATACAGTATAAAGCGGTGTGTAGCATATAATGCACCAGTACCGAAACAACTTTTAGAAAATGAAACCAATAATAAACTTAATAATTTACACAAGAATAAAACTAATATTCAACTAAAACTCAAAACGAACAAAAATTACTTGACAGATGAACGAGAAAGTCGTCTTCCAAGCGTAAAACTATCACAAATCACCATCAATAAATAAATGGAACTCAAATGAACAGTAATTACGACAAATAACCGATTCAAACGCAGAACGAGCAAAAATTAACATGAGTAGGGCTGAAAACTCATATGCCTTCTCAAAACCGGAACATAATTTGCACTTTACTGAAAAAAAAAAAATGACAGTGGATTGTCAGTTTAATATGCATATACTGATATATGTTCCTTAAAGTTTTAATAATTTTTATTTAAGTGATTTTACTACATATATGAAGGGGCAAGTCTTCCCCCTCGCACTTCAATTACAGCGCAAGTGTCATTTACGCTTTATTGAAAGCAATATCTATTTTAAGAAATTTTTCTTTTATCGTTATCTTCTATCATTAATTTTCTATTTCATCTAGTTCCATCCGGCTGAAATGCATTGTGCATTGAAATGCTGAATGTGTCATTGATAAACCACTCCAAAGAATACAAAGGATTTCTTCAAGAAAAATAAAATTATTCATTTTCATAAAATAATTCTACTCATAAAAAAAAACTACGAAAATGCAAATAAATAGACTTTGATGCGTTTTTAAAGTTTTTTTTTGTTATCACCCCCTTCAAAAAAATCATAGCCTCTCCTCCGAAAACAATCCTGGAAATAGACATAAAAACAAAATAAACTGTTCACGACACATATTGTCTTCAATGAGATACAGTTTAGAGTTTGTAAAACGAAAGAAAAGTGAAAGAAAGCACCATGTTTTTTTTAAATTGATTCGTCCTGGGGTACATTTTTTTTGCTTTGTGGTTAATGTTATAACAAAGAAAAACTGAATTAATTTTTCAATTAATTATTAAATAAAACAATAATGATTTAAAATCTAAAATTCCATGAACAATCAAGATCACACCAAAGAAAAATTCCACGTTAGAAATAACAGTTTTATGTCTAAATTTTTCTTTTAATTTTATTTCCGTTAAACATACAGAGAATGGGTGCCTCAATTATCTTTTGAAAATGAATAATTTTTTTTTTTTTTTTGAAGAAATCCATTTTTTCTTTGGAGTGAAGTTTATCAATGACACATCTATTGGGCTCTTTTATGGCATTTTAACGGACTGTGTTTGGAATGAAAAATATTAATGGATTTCAGCCTGCCGGAACTAGATTAAATAGAAAATTAATGATAGAAGATAATGGTAGAAGAGAAATCTCTTAAAATAGATATTGCTTTCAGTAAAGCGCGAATGACACTCGTGCTGTAATTGGAGTGCAAGGGGGAAGATTTGCCCCTTCATATATCTAGTAAAATCATTTCAAACAAGTAAAAGCAAAGTGAAAACGTTTCAAATGTATTTTGCTTTCAGTAAAGCGCAAATTATGTTCATGTCTTGAGAAGGCATGGAGGTTGTCAGACCTACTCATGTTAACTTCTGTTCGTTTTGAGTTTTAGTTGAATATTAGTTTTTTTTCGTGTGTAAATTATAAGTTCATTATTGGTTTCATTTTTTAAAAGTTGTTTCTATTAACTTTTCGCTGATTAATCATTAAAACGTCTGTTTTTTTTTACTCTGCTTTAGACATATTTTCGCTCTTTACTTTTGCGAAAAAAACACTTGTTTCTTTTAAATTACACACAAAAAGCTACGAGTCTGAAAAAATATGCCCGATTTCCAAAAAGAGGGGAAACACCCCCTAAAGATCAAAAGATCAAAATGAGAATCACACCATCAAATTCAGTGTATAAGCAAACCCTACTGTCGAGGTTTCAAGTTCCTATTTACAAAAATGTGGAATTTTGTGTGTTTTGTCTGAAGAAGATCATGTATTCGTGTTTATTTGTTTGCTTGTTTTGTTTTTTTCTTAGGGGTGATCGGATCGAACCAATGATCTTAGAAGATCAGTTAGGGACGACGTGAACCCCCCCCCCCTCTATAGTCCCTGAGGAAAGGGCTGTAAGTTACACAGTTTTCCCATTGTCCACATATCAAGAATCATTTAATAAAATAGCTATTGTAGTTACGGCTAGTGCCGCAACTAATTTACACTGCCTTTTACAACATACTAAGCATTAAGTACGATTTATCTCACTAGAAAAAATTAGCGAATGAATTACTGAAATGATTAGTTCCGCAGTGCACTGGTTCAAGCTTGTTCTGGTGGCGTGTGTTTCGGTTGACTGCAGTGGCGAGGGCTAGTATGGAATGGTGTTTATTATGCAAAAGCACGTAGTGTCCAAACTTATACATCAGATGGCACCTGTGTTCTTTATGGGTTGGGATCCGTAGAGCTGCGAAGACGGATTTGCAAGTGGCATGCTTGGTTCCTAGGATGATTTTTAAGGCTCTTATTTTGTACTGTTTCGATTTCGTCGTTGTTGTAGTCGATTTTATGCATTTGTCATCCACAAACTGGGCATGTGTTTTCAAGAAAAGGGCGCACATAACAAGTGTACGCGAGTATTAATTGCTTTTTAGGAAACCAGAATCGACGCAATGTGGTTAAGGATCACAGCGCGCGGTTGTCCTTTCTTAAAAGGTTTCTAACTTGTGGACTAAATGAACAATCGTTACTGAACGTCACACCAAGGACAACTGCAGTCGAAGTGGTAGGTTAACAGGGGTCAGGACAAGCAACTTCTCTTTTCAGAGGATTGAAGTGCATCAGTTTGATCTCATTAACGTTAATCTGAAGCCCATTTAAACCGCACTGATCTTTGAATTTGTTTTTTAGGTCACTATTGAAATGGGGGATTACTTGAGACCTTCCAATGAGCTTGTATTTCAATAGGGCTGATAAATCGTCCACAGATTTGAATCTTTCGTCCGTGTTGTCACATAAAACATAGTTAATGACGGCTAAAAACAAGAGGGCAGCAAGTTTAGTGCCTTGTGGAGCGCCACATGTTATTTACGCCCATTCAGAGTCAAGATCCCTGGGAAAAAGTGCAAGATCCCGCAAAAAGTGCGATAAACGCACTGATATCGATCTCTCAGGAAGTCTACTATTAGTAGTAGAATGTCTTTTCTAGCGCCCATCCGTTTCAGATTCTGCAAAGTTGTGATGTGTCGTATTAAATCGAAAGCCTTGCGATAGTCGGCCAGAAGCAGACCAACCATCGTATCTCCTTTGTCTATCCATTCAGTAATTAGAAGGTAAAGCCGCACTTAGTAGTGATTCGTACTGCTACCTTTAAGGCACCCGTACTAAGGGTCGAGGCAGGGGATTAATTGCTACAAAAGTTCACGATATGTGAACGACTCGGTCACTTTGGCTAAATTATGGGGCTATTGATATGGTTTCCAGTTGATAATGGACGTCACAGGTTTTACAAGAAATACTGCATATTCGATGAGTAACCTGACAGGCAGCTCACCTGGATACGAACAATAGTTCCTTTTTAGCTGTTCAAGCTATTTAAAAACTGCGTAATCGGATGTTTCTACAATTTGTTCGTCGAGAAAGCCGGCCAAGAGATTTTCAATATCCTCTTCAGTGAATGACGGGTAAGTAGAACATATCGCTGCGAAAAACGAATTTACTTGAGTTGACACATCGTCTTTCTGTATCTTCAGGTCACTATTAATGAGTTTTCCAGACAAACGTTTGACTTCAAAGTGCCACTTACGGGAGTTAGTAGTCAGCTGTGGAGTCTCTTTATCACAAACAAATGCCTTCTTAGTGGGTCTGTTTACTTTCACAATATGATTGCACGAATTTTTTGTCGATGCAACTTCTCCGCTCGAGTGGAGTTGACATCAGGTCTTGATTAGCGCTTTAATTTCTTGGTTTATCCAAGGCCTATTACTGTCACTAATTACAATTGTTTTTTGGACGGGAAATGTTTGTGATATTTCTGTGTAAGAATAGAATTCAGAGCCTCAGATTTGAGGTTAATGTCTGGTATTGAGGAAACCTCATCGAAGTCAAAGGTTCCGATCCAGCGTCCAAAGGAACATAGACTTTCCCTAGTCAAAGGTCGGGTTCTTGATTTAGTTTTCTTCGCTTTTGGATAGTTGTCTTTGTCCTTCTAAAGAATTACAAAGTGGTCAGTCTTGTAATGGACCTATTGAACGTGGTGATAGGTAATGGTTGGAAAGGTTCGTTAAAATTAGGTCGAGTATGCTCCCACTTTGGTGGGTCGGAATCTTCACTACTCGTTTCAAGTCAGGCATATTTGTTTGATTAAAAGTCTCTGGCAATAACTGTCTCTGGCAATACTGTCGACGAATATTGTCTATTCAAGTTAGTAGATATTAAATCAAATCTTTCCCGTTCTTTGCACTTTCGGGATAATACCCTACCGCTAGGACAAGGCAGGAAACCTTTCTTGACAAGAATTTCGGTTTGTACTCGGCTCAAATCACTTCGTGACAGAAATCAGTTGGCTCACTTAATTAATTGCAGGGAATGTCTTGTCGGATATACAAACCGACACTTCCACCATGGCGCTCTAGACCACGATCTCGCCTTGTGTTGAAAAAGCTCGTATAGCCTTTTATGCGACCAGTTTCTTCAGTAGCGGCCAAACATTTACTCACTGCTGCTATAGGACAGCAAGTTTGTTTCATTGGGACTGCTTCATTGGATTCGCACGAACTGGAGGAAGCAGTGGAGCGCTATACCACGGCCGTAGAGCTGGTGAAGTTTCATAAGATGGTTTACAGTTAACTAGAATTAGGGTCCGTGGTCTTCTAATTTATTTATGACTAGATCTGTCTTTGATATGGACTGCACACACAGAGTCTTCTGGTGGCTTTCCTTGTAGCCCAGATGGAATATAGGATGAATATAGAATTTGTTATCGGGAAAGACAGGGAATTTTTTTTGAGAGACTTTCGATGAGTGGGGAGGATTCTCAATGAAAAATTTTAAACGGGGGGGGGGGATTTTCTGGCGTTTTCTTCAGCTGAAATTAAGGGACAATATTAATGGTCAGAAATTATTCCATATATGGGGGAGGGCCTCTCCCTCTTCAATCCATCCCCCTTTACGCTAAATTTTGAATTTTGTCACATTTCTTTAAGAATGACTGCTCAAACACAAAAGCCGTGGATTTTGAACGATAAGTATTTTTAAAGAATTTTAGGACTTAGCGTAAAGAGCGAGAGATTGAAGAGGTGGCAGCCCCTCTCATGGACGGAATAATTTCTGTTTGTTTTAAGTTCATATGTAAGTAAAAAAAAAAAAGACAATACAACCTACTTGGAGGCACTAGGCGGTAAGGATTATTTCTCTTGAAAACTAATCTGAGTTTCAATTCTTGTCTTTCTCCTATTACCTTTAGTAATAATTATAAAGACTAAGATACAGGCTGATAGAAACGGATCTCGAGCTTTATAAGTTTTTTCCCTTATTTAAACTAGGTAAGGGTCATCTAGCTGGCTTGAAATGATTATAGATCTGGCTCAAACAACAGTTGCATAGTAGCCGCTTTCTGTTTATTTTAATTTTTGATTCATTTAAGGATTTGGATGATGCTGCTGCTCTCGACTACCATTATGACAAGAATTTAATTTGTTGGACAGAGATATCCTTAGAAATGATTAAATGTGCAAGTATTAATCATGGTGGATCTTCAGGCAAGGTAATATTGTCTTCGATATTTTTCTTATATATTTTAATACCTTTTATTTTTAATATTATTTTTATCCGTTGGAGAATATGCAATTTAAATAATCCTCCAAAACACAAATGCAAAAAAATATATTTTAAATAGCAAATTTTTCTTCCGAAAAGCATGAACAGGCCAGAATTTCTATCAAACATAGAATAACAGATTCTGCTATGGATGAGTAGATAAACCCTAAAAGAAACAGGAATTATAACGAACAGTCGAGTCAAAATGTAAACAGACAAAAATAACCACTAACAGGTGGAAAGCTGCCGTCTCTCTAAACCTTCTAAAGCAGAGCTGGCTAACACATGGCCTGTGAGAGGGATGGGGTTTGTCTTAAACATTTTGGCATTTGAGATTCTTCTCACTTTTATCAATTTAATCGGCAAATCAGTGAAAATCAATATTATTTTTGTATCCGTATAAACCCGTTCTAAAATCAATCTAGATTTCGAACACTTTTTTGAAACATCAGAATCAATATAGACTTCATAACACTGGTATCACAAAAGAGAAAATTTTCAATTTGAGGAATGTGGCCCAAAAAATTATCTCTGGTTCTCCTAGTTCTAAAACAGCCTACAAAATCAGTTGAATTTGCAACCCCTGCTCTGTTTTTTACCTGATTCATCCCACGTCAACCATTGGGTTTTGGATCAATTGTATTGTTTTTTTTTTATGTAGATGGTTGTTTTTAAATATATCATATCATAAGGTCAGAGCGTCATTGGCGCTGTACTGAAAATGATTTTTAGTTTGAGCAGTATGGGTTTTATTTGTCCTAGTATGCTAATCACTGTAAAATCACTGTGCTAATCAAAGTTTACAAATAAGAGCTACCGCAAATAAAAGTTTCATTAACCCCTCCTCCTCAAACCCTCTAAAAGGCTTGAGTGTCATTTATGCTACAGCAAAAACGGAATGAAATCTAAATATTGTGGCTTTTACTTGTCAAAAAAATCAAAAAAAAAAAAAAATCACGATAATAATCAAGATTACTGGCAAGAAAAAGTATTTTTACTACTACTACTACTAACAACTCACCGCAGCACCAAGCCGCCTGAGGCCAACACAGCTACGCACGCTCCTCCTCCACCCGAATCTATTCAAAGCCTCCCTTTTTACACCCGTCCACGAAATTCCGATTTCCTTTCAATCTGTCTTTATGACGTCCTCCCACACCAGACGAGAACGACCTGCTTTCCGTTTAGCGCTAGATAGCTCGACAAAAAGAACAATCTTCGACAATATGTCATCTCTCATCCACAACGTACCCTAGCCACGTCAACGTTTCTTCCATTACAGCCCTAGAAAGCGGTATTAAACCACATTTTTCGCAGATCCTATTGTTTGAAATACGGTCAGTCAGCCGGGTACCCAGAACAATCCTTAAGCACTTTCTCTGGAAAACATCTAGCAAATCTTTATCCGCTTTTCGGAGCGCCCATGCTTCAGAGCCATATTTGACCACTGTCATCACTGTGGCTTCTAATATTCTATTCTTGGTTTGCAGACTTATCTTCCTATTCTTCCAGACTTTTTTTAACTGTGAAAAAACCCCCTGAGCCTTGGCTATTCTATATTTAACATCTTCACTGCTCCCACCATCTTTAATAATAATACTACCAAGGTAAGTGAAGTAATTACATTAGGAACCTTCGATTTAACTTTGCAATTTTAAAAGGAGACGTTTTTTCGTCAAAGATGTTCCATTTGATTCTATTTCATTCAAATATATTGAAAATGAATGCATATGGCTTTAAGTTTCAAACTGATCAGGGGCAAACTTTTTTTGCTCTGAACGAAAAGTGATCAAAATAGCTGAGTTTCACTTGAAGTTTGATAGGCAGATAGCACTAATATGCTTCAAAGTTTTATAGTCTGGAGATTCTCCGACATTTGAAGTCTGTGGTGGTCGGTGAAAATATATCCACAAAACTCAGCCTATTTTGTTGCTGAAAAGTTGGCAGTGGAAGTGGTGAGGCCACGGGTTCACTATTTTTTATTATCAAATATTGCATATTGGGAATCCTTTTTTGAGCTCGATCCATGCAAGTGTTAGGGCTATGGGCCTTATTGTCGCACTTAGCAAGGAGTTGCTCCTTTTTGCGTTGAGTCAGGTGCAAAGAATGTTCAATTTTGGACATCATTTATTTTTCACCATTAAGGATTGAGCTCCTTTATACCCTAAGTTTCTATTTGCCACCTTATTACTCTCTAATTATACCTATTGAAAATCCTTGCTTGTTTCCGGTTTGGACAAGGTGCTAAATGCCAATGTTTCTGCTAACAATATGGCAGGGGAGGGGGGGGTTGCAATTGGAGGAATCACGGGCCCATCTTCTCCTTCAACCACAGAGTTAGAAACTCCTTGTGTGATTTCGGTTTTAGAAATAGCAGTATGCTCACCTATTCTGATAGGATATTTCTGTGATGAATGGGAGCTTTGCCTCTGAGATTGAGTTGGTGGTATTCATCCTGGAGGCACTTTTATAGATCTTGAGTTAGATAGTGGTATCAAAATGTTGATCCAATGCCATAGGGGCCGGTAGTATTGCCTGGAACAAAAAGGGCGTGGAAGGGGGGTTCGATTGCCCTCTGGTAATTTTCTACCCTCGAAAACGGGGCTAAAGCTCGTATTTCGTGACCAAAGCCCTTTTCTAAATTTCTACAACCATCCTTTCTATATCATTATGCAGGAAAAAAAAAATTGCGGAGACACATCGTTCTTTAAAATGTCAGCTATGCTGCGTTAATTCTGAAAGAGAAATCACTTAGGATTAGATCATTTGTACGGAGAGTTCTACACAAATACAAGTACTCCTTCATAAATGCTTTAGATAGCATTGTAAAAGATTATGGGAAAATAAAATAATTTGGAAGTAACTGTAGATTGTTCTTGTTAATTTTGATTTATAAAGGTTGAATACTCTTGCTCGTCATATTGCAATGTTATTTTTTTGTAGAGTGAAACCAGAAGAAGGGTTGAAACGATTTCTTGATGTTCACGATAGTTTTGATTTAGTTTTATTTAAGTATTCTTACAATTCTAGAGTACTGAAGATTTTTCCATTTTCAGCATATGAGCATAATAACGACTGGTGTTGTATCACCTGATGGCCTGGCTATTGACTGGCTTTGTAACAAGATTTATTGGAGTGACAGCGATACTGATCGGATTGAAGTGGCCACTCTTCAAGGGACACATCGAAAGGTCCTGTTCTGGGAGGATCTTGACCAGCCCAGAGCTGTTGCCTTATATCCTGCCAAAGGGTAAGACAAGGTTGAAATACTGCTTCAAATTTAATCAAGAAAAGGTGCTATGGGTTTACTTCGATACTTGGCTGGTTCGTAATAAAAGCTCCAGGAATTTTCCTTTTTGCTCCAGACTTCTTTCCTATTAGATCGATCTACTCAAATTTTACTGAAAAATTTTGTTTTAGTTTCCCTGTTTTACAGGCTCCAAATGAAATAACGCTTACTACATCATCTAAAACTGCAAAGAACACCTACAAAAGAAAAGGCAAAAGATTCGGGAAGATGTATGTGTCATAACGAAAAAGAACATATTTTCTATATCTAAAGCAGTGAAATCTTGGATGTCAGCAGAAAACCTGACGGATAGAGGAAAGAATTTACCAAACAAACAGACCAGAAAATACCTAAAATGCCTACAAACAGACCAAATATATACATATATATATATTTATATTCATCAGTTTAATATAGATATTCATCAGTGAATGTCCGATATTCCCTTTTTTCTGCTTGTATTCGATTGGCTTTGCGAGTCAGCTTTTTCACTCTTATGCAAACTATGATCGTAAAATTTAATTTAGGTTAGGTTAGTTTTTGTTACTTAGGTTAAATTTGGTTATAAACATCAGAAATGGGTTAAAAGCTTAAGCTAACCAAACCTAATCTAATCTGTCATCATCAAACCTCGCATGAAATTGAGAAAGTTGACTGGCAACAATGTCTAAATCCAAGAGAAAAAAGGTATTTCGGACATTCATTGGTGAATGTCGATATTTACCAATTTCGGGACAAATATATATATGCATGCATATATAAACATAAATACACAGTATACTCCTACAATTACAAGATCGCAAAAACTTAATATAATTCGGAGTTCTGTTGGCTAAACTTAAGAACGAACTACAGAAATGTAGCAATGAAATGATTATTTTTGTTGGACAAGGTGAACTGATAATTTTTTTTTTTTGGGGGGGAGGGGCTATAAAAATATGTTATTAAAATTGTTATTTTGGTATTAGAAAAAATCCTCATAAAAACATAAAGTGCACCAGTATATAGGATAATAAACTAGACTGGTTGCCAGTATAAAACCTCCTGATAGTTGGGCATTTCGTTTTTCTTATATATATTTATTTTATTAAGGATTTTATTTGATTCACATATTCCGTCCGTCAGAAGTACCTTGTCAGAGTACCTGGTCAGTTGAATTTATTTTTTGTATCTTCATACTTTTTTGCAATTAATTGTTTAGTGTATGACATTTTTCAAATTTTTAACATATTGTGGAATATGGGGTATATAATTATCTACATTGAAGTATTCTTCGGTTTTAGTATGACCAGTTCCAATATCAAGATTCGTTTCCACTTTGATGATGTAAGTGAGGAATTTCAAATTTTCCAACATAATACCCAGAAAGGAAAAGCGGGACAACTTCAAACAAAACAAGCAAAATGGAACAAATTAGGAGAACACATGCAATCATGGGACAATTCTACCTCCTCCCTTATGCTGCTTCGATATTTTCTTGATATATCTGGCAATAACTTTTCAGGTTTTACTTTGTAAATGCTAAAACTGAAATTTCCTGTGATGAATTTCCATAATAAAAGTTATAAATGTATAAAAGATATGTTAAAACTATTACAATGCCATACTTGTTCAAAACGTTGAAAATCTACCAAGAGACGTCGGTACAAGCTCGTCTATTTGGCAGTACTTTCAAGGTGCCGTGTTGGTATTCTTAGAATTAAGAAATAAAATGAAGAGGATAGTTTTTAAAATCCCCCTTTCACTTGTCTTCTTCCGACATCCATAGGTACCAATTGATTAGCAATATTGTTCTTTACAAGGTTGCTATTTGTTGTCATTTCGTATACGAAATAAGTTTCTTTAGAACACTTTTTTCCTCTCTTAAAATTTTTTTATGATGCTATAAAAGTTTTGGATTTACGAATTTGAATGCACGGGCCCGCATTTTTTGCCATTTTTAGGAGATGTAATGTGTGTGTTTGAGGGGAGTGGACTTTGGAGAAGATTTCAGAGGAGTCGAGAGTCTTTTTATGCTACATTAATGTTTTGTTCTTGACGATAAACTAGTCTATGTACCCAAAGGGGACCTTCCTGTGTCACGAGGACGATGTTTGTTTGTTACAAATATGCAGTTCTGAGTATTTGGTTCAAATCTATTCAATAGCATATTTGTTGGAAGAAAAGTCAGGTGGGTCAGGCCTTGGGTATTTTTTCTTATATATGGCTAAATAAGAGGCTTTCAACCGGTTCAGATTGAGAAAGACTGTTCGCCAGTTGTTTGCCCTCATATGGCTTATACCCGTAATGATTTGGCGACTTGTTGAAAAACAAGCGTATATTAAAAATCTTAATTACTCTCCTTCTCTGATATCATTTAGAATATGTCTAATTTTTTTTCAGGCTTTTGTTCTGGACAGACTGGGGTGAGACACCTCGTATTGAATCAGCTGGCATGAATGGAGATTCAATAACAAGGAAAGTTATTATAAATAGTGACATTTATTGGCCTAATGGCCTAGTGGTGGATTATGAAAGTGATAGGATATTTTGGACTGATGCCAAGCATAATTATGTTGCCAGTGCTGATCTCAATGGTAAAAACAGGAAAACAGTTATTGAAGGTGGGGGACAAAAACATACTTTTGCACTTACGCTATTTCAGGATACTTTGTACTGGACGGACTGGACAACAAGGTAAGTTTGAGGAAGTTGAGTGTTTTTGGGATTGGCCCCGAAAAGAACAGCACGAAAAAAAATTGATATAAGAGTTTTTTATTTCAGCCATTGACAAACCAAACCAATTGACTTTACTTGTAAATATGTCCGGATTCTGTAGTTATAGATGTTTATTTAGTGTTAATTTTGCACATATAGAATCCTAGATGGACTCAGAGTTTACCCTCGGGATTGGGTTAAAATCACAATTTTTTTTAGGCAGCAATGTTTCCACATTTTGAATCACATGAGGTGGGTTTTCTTGATTTAATTCAAAATGATTTAATTCAAGTGTTTTCTTGAAGGTTGAGAGGGAGCACAGTTAAAACCTAAAATGACGGGAAATTACACCTACAGTTTAAACTTATAATGAAAATTGTTTTGGTGGTGAAAGGTGTCGGAAACTGCACTTTATGGAAATTTAGATATCCGAACTTTTAAGCCTCATAAAATATCTATGCGAATAAGATAAAACATTAAAAAAATTAATGTCAAGGTTACATTAATTCGTATTTTCAGTAATATAGGTTTTGAATGTCTCAGTATTATTATTAAGATTCCTATTGACTGATGTTGCAGTTGCTTAAAGCAGAGCACTCTTTGTCATTTCCTGACTCGCTGACGAAAAAATAACTAAATGGAATAACGCGTGCAAGAAGGTCCTAGTCCTATTTTTGACTGTAAGAACATATGGATAAACTCACGATTTGATAGATGTGCATAGTCTTCTAGAAAAAAAATGTGTATGCTGGCGACAGTAATTAAAAAAAAATCCTATATTTTCTCGGAGTATATTCTTGGACTAATGAAAGAGTTGACATGTCTTTATAATCTTTTATATTTTTAATAGTTCATTTAGCTTTGATTTAGTCCTGCAACTTTAAAGTTTATGTTATTGTGTCTATATAAAATCTGTTATATGTTTCCTTCTCTTATATATTTCTGTTAATCTATGTTTATTACAAATAGGTCTGTAAATCCCAGACACCCCTAATTAAGGATTAGAATGAATGATTATTTCTTTTTTTCTCGATGAATGTAATGACTACTGCAAAAGATATTGCAAGCTGTATATTGAAGACCATCGTTAAAAAGAATTGTGACAATGTTCGATTTTTTGCATCTCCGATTTTCTTTCCTTCAAATAGTTCGTGGTAACGAACTGTAAGTAAGGAGCTACCCGGCTCAATGGTAATCGAAACATTAAAAAAACGGAATTTTGAAACCAATAGATACATCAAAAGAATCAGATTTTTATGCTGATTTTAAATATATAAGTTTCGTCAAGTTTAGTCTTACCCATCAAAAGTTACGAGCCTGAGAAAATTTGCCTGAGAGGAAACACCCCCTAAAAGTTATAGAGTCTTAATGAAAATCACACATCAGATTCATCGTATCAGAAAACCTATCTGTAGAGGTTTCAAGCTCCTATCTGCAAAAATGTGGAATTTTGTATTTTTTGTCATAAGAAAGATCACGGATGTGTGTTTATTTTTTTTATTATTTTTTTTCCCATGGGTGATCGTATCGACCCAGTGGTCCTAGAATATAGCGGGAGGGCTCATTCGAACGGAAATTAAAAGTTCCAGTGGTCTTTTTAAGTGACAAAAAAATAGAAGGCAACTAGGCCCCCTCCCACGCTCATTTTTTTCCCAAAGTCGCCCGATCAAAATTATGAGATAGCCATTTTGTTCAACATGGTCAAAAATATAATAACTATGTCTTTTCGGATGACTTAGTCCCCCAGAGTCCCCGGGGGAAGGGCTGAAAGTTATGAACTTTACCCAATGTTTACATATAGTATCGGTAATTGGGAAGTATACAGACGTTTTCAGGAGGAATTTTTTTTTGTAGTGTGTGTGTGGGGGGGGGGGGAGTCGGGATTTACGTGGGAGGATCTTTTCATGGGGGAAGGGACATTTCTATGAAGAGGGCGCCGGATTTCCCAGCATTATTTAAAAAAACGATCAGAAATCAAATAAAAAAAAACAAGTTTTTCAACTGAAAGTAAGGAGCAACATCAAAACTTAAAACCAATAGAAATTATTACCTATATGATTGGGTTCGCTCCCTAGTCAATACCTTGCTCTTTAAGCCAAAGATTTTTGTTAGTACTATCATAAGAGCTATTTATTCTAATTAACGGACTTTGTGATTAAGGGGTCATTTTTAAAGAATTGGAACAAAATTCGAACTTTAGCGTAAAGAGCGAGGTACTGACTAGGAAGCGAACCCCCTCATATATGTATTAAAAATATATGAATATTGAAGTTCGTTATTTAAGTTATTTTGTAAGCTACATATATTTTTTACCAATAAAAACGTTCGTAAATAAAATTAAACAACTTTCGAGGAAGCCATTTAACCAAATAAAATTAATCTGCAAATTTTGTTATAATTATTCATGTACGGTGAGCCAAAATCTAAACTATATTAATTCAGAAACGTTCAAAAATTAAAAAAAAAAACAGTTTTTTTAACTGAAAGTAAGGAGCGACATTAAAACTTAAAACGAAAAGAAATTATTATGTATATGATAGGGGCTGTCCCCTCCTAAACGCCTCGCTCTTTATGCTAAAGTTACTCTTTCTCACAACTCTATTTTATAAAACAATAAAAAACTTTAGCGTAAAGAACGAGGCGTTGAAGAAGGGACAGCCCCTTTCATATAAGGAATAATTTCTCTTCGTTTTAAATTTTAATGTTGCTCGATACTATCAGTTAAAAGACTCGTTTTTTTTTTATTTTAAAAAAGAATATGCAGGAACGGTGTTTGGATGAATTCTTAAAAAGCTTTTTGTATTAACCTGTTCTCTATGGATACAGTTTATAAAGTAAACAAAACAAGACAGGTAAAAGAAAATCTTGGTATCATAATGTGTGACGGCACTGAGAGGGGCTAGTGAGGTAAATGACCTCCAAGACTGGTCCGAAATACTCCTCTTTTGAAAAAAGAAAAGAAAAATACTAGCTTAAAGGTCACCTTTTTCAGATTTTGGACAGGGGTAAGGGGATCTAAGAAAAGTCCTCTCACCCTGTTCATTCCTTAGAGTTAGATATGTGTGCACCTTTGATATTTATTTGTTAAACCAAGTTGCACTAAGTCTTGTTGAAAAAAAATAGGTTACAGTTTTTAAAATTGATTTACTTATTTATTTTTGTGTTTCTTAGAACAAGGATCTCCACACTTGGATATCCACACTTAAAAGCTTCTTTGGCCTGATTTCTTGTTTGATACGTGTTTCTTGGCATGGTACAATGACCTATTTTACCTTATGTGATTGCATAATTTACTCAATTATGAGGTAGTTATTGTGCATTTTAAATTGCAGGTCAATCCATTCATGTAATAAGCAGACTGGTACCCAGCGTAAAGTTATATTAAGTGGCTCTTTAACTCCAATGGATTTAAGAGTCTATGATCCTGCACGTCAACCTCGGACACCAACAAGCCTTTGTCAGGAAAATAATGGGGGTTGTTCTCACTTATGCCTTGCTGCCCCTTATGCTCCTGGATATTCTTGTGCATGTCCAACCGGTACAAAGCTATTAAACAGCAGTACTTGTGCTGACGGTGAGTTACCCATACGTAAAGGTCCGTTTCATCTTTGCGTAGTAAGGCGTGTTTATTATTTCAAGATATCACACTGGACAACAGATTTGTATTTGAGTCATTCCATGAGGAAGATCGGGCTATGATCGGGCTCTACAATAAATACATATTTCACAAATTGTGTTTGGCCTTTATTAAAGGTGGTATTTGACGATTTCTGAGCCTTTAGATTACAAAGCTGAGGTTAAATTTTCAATATTGAAATCTAACATCATAACAAAGCAAGATTTCACAAATAATGTTTGAATCTCATTAAAGCTAATATTTAAGGACTTACGATATTGTTGACTACAAACCAAAGGACAATAAATAATATACAATACAGAAGTCCAACATCGAACACCTTAAGTAGGTGTCACATGAACAAAGTTCTGTTTTCATCAAATCTGCTATTTCAGGGCTCTTGAGGCGGTCAAATACAAATTTGGTCCGATATTGCAATATAGAGTCGTGTTGCGACAACTGCCATTCCAACTCCTTCTGCCATATTTTTATTGTTTATGAACATTAACTGACATTTTACTAAAACATGTTTGTAGACTAAACATTACCACTATCAGAGGTAGTGCGTTTTTACTATTAATGTACATTAAATGGCATTATACTAAAAATTATTAGCAGATATTACCTCTAAAAGAGGCAGTGCTGTAGTCCTGGATAAATAAAGAGGCATGTGCCTACCATCTATTATTTATTTGTTTCTTTTCTGCAACTTAGTAGGAAAGGGGAGGTCTTAGAAACTTGAGAGGAGCCTTTTGATTAAAAATCAGAAGCTCAAGGGCCCTTTTTCAAGATCAAAATCGAACAAACAGCAATTAATCCCTTTCCCGTGCCTTTTCTCTACCCGCCAAGATATTTGATCAAAATTCCGAGATAGCCATTTTGTTTAGAATAGTTAAAAGGTCCGATAAATATATCTCTGGGGAAAGCATTACCCCCACTGCCCCATAAGCAATGGCTCAAATCATGCAAGTTTTCAGTTAATTAAATAGGTTTTAATAGAAAAGGCGGTCATATTTAGTCTTAATAGTCCGATCAGCTATGAGCTCTTAGAGATCGTTCGTTTGGCCAATATATCCAGGATTTTTCATATGCAACAGAGTTTTGAAATCATATGCAATATCTTGAGAATATTGGCTTGGGGGGGGGTCTAGTTGAAGCCTTCAGGGATTGTTGGGGGGGGATTAAGTGGAACCCAAATTTTATCGAAATTATCAAAATAGTATATCTCCAATGTATTGGGAACGACGTGGGTGATAGAGTTGAAACTTTCATGCACTTTTGGGAAAAGGAAGGGGAGGGTGGTGCTACGGCATATCAAATTTTGTGTTAAGAGTAGGGGAAATGGGAGAAATAATTTGTCTTTGATCTACCAAAAGGTTTTGCACTATAAGTTCCTGTGGGATCTGTAATCTATTCGCGGTGAGAAGTGGGTGAATCGCAACACAAAATATTTCCCAACGTTTTCAAAATAATTTGGTAATAGCTTGGGAACGACCGGGGGGGAGGGGAGTTAGATATTTAAAAATTGGTTGTATTAATACGTGACATCTGGATCTGAATCAGGAAGTCTTGCTTTCTGAGATTGACTTATACGTACGTAGCCAGCGACGAGGAGACCTCACAATACAATTTTTTGGGTAATAGAGTAGACAGAGGGGATGTTAACGGAGTAAATTTTAGAATAAAAAGAAGTTAAATCATTTGTCAGTAGGAAAAACTCGAATTATTTTTACACTCATCTGCTTTAAAATTTCAGGCCCTTTCAGGCCAAACTTCAAGACCAAAGGGAACTAATTAAAGACACAAATTACGGGAACATATCTAGTTGTATTGATTCGTGACATCTTCTTTTTTTTAAGACGACGAATCAGAAATGTTTTTATCAAATTGCCTTGACATGCCTTTATTTAAACAAAAAGAAACAACCACAAAAATATACCATAAAAACCCTTTATTAATGAAATGATGAAATAAGAAACGTGAATATTCAAGGGTATTTCCGGAATGGGGGCCAGATCAGGCTGGCTTCGGCCTTATGGAAGACCAAAGCCTATAGTCCAGGAAGTATGTGAAAAAAAAGGGCCTAACCCGGAACAAATTCCAAGAGAAATGATTCTTTGACTACCCAACTCAGAAAAATGCACTGATTCCAAGTACGCAGTTTGCTCATCTACCTGTTTCACAAATATTTTTTTTAGGTTGAGGTTGATTTTGAGGAGGTGAAATTCGTGTTTTCATGTAAAGGGGTACAGCAAAAAATTGATGTCAAGAACAGGGTGATAGATCACGGTGATTTTGAAAATAACTTTTGTTTGAAAGTAAAATTAAAACTTAGGTTTTTCGAGGCTGAGGTTGATTTTAAGGAGGCAAAATTCGTGCTTCCATATGAAGGTGTAAAACAAAAAAAATTATATCTAGAATAGGGTACTAGATCACGGTGATTATGAAAATCACTTTTATTTGAACGTAAAATTAAAACTTAGGTTTTTCGAAGCTGAGGTTGATTTTAAGGAGGCAAAATTCGTGCTTCCATATGAAGGTGTAAAACAAAAAAAATTATATCTAGAATAGGGTACTAGATCACGGTGATTATGAAAATCACTTTTATTTGAACGTAAAATTAAAACTTAGGTTTTTCGAAGCTGAGGTTGATTTTAAGGAGGCAAAATTCGTGATTCCATATGAAGGTGTAAAACAAAAAAAATTATATCTAGAATAGGGTACTAGATCACGGTGATTATGCAAATCATCTTTGTTTGAACGTACAATTAAAACTTATGTTTTTTTTAGGTTGAGGTTGATTTGAGGAGGTGAAATTCGTATTTCATATAAAGGCACACAACAACAAAATTGATGTCTAGAATAGGATAATAGATTACGGTGATTATGAAAATCACTTTTATTTGAACGTAAAATTAAAACTTAGGTTTTTCGAAGCTGAGGTTGATTTTAAGGAGGCAAAATTCGTGCTTCCATATGAAGGTGTAAAACAAAAAAATTATATCTAGAATAGGGTACTAGATCACGGTGATTATGAAAATCACTTTTATTTGAACGTAAAATTAAAACTTAGGTTTTTCGAAGCTGAGGTTGATTTTAAGGAGGCAAAATTCGTGCTTCCATATGAAGGTGTAAAACAAAAAAATTATATCTAGAATAGGGTACTAGATCACGGTGATTATGAAAATCACTTTTATTTGAACGTAAAATTAAAACTTAGGTTTTTCGAAGCTGAGGTTTATTTTAATGAGGCAAAATTCGTGCTTCCATATGAAGGTGTAAAACAAAAAAAATTATATCTAGAATAGGGTACTAGATCACGGTGATTATGCAAATCATCTTTGTTTGAACGTACAATTAAAACTTATGTTTTTTTTAGGTTGAGGTTGATTTGAGGAGGTGAAATTCGTATTTCATATAAAGGCACACAACAACAAAATTGATGTCTAGAATAGGATAATAGATTACGGTGATTATGAAAATCACTTTTATTTGAACGTAAAATTAAAACTTAGGTTTTTCGAAGCTGAGGTTGATTTTAAGGAGGCAAAATTCGTGCTTCCATATGAAGGTGTAAAACAAAAAAAATTATATCTAGAATAGGGTACTAGATCACGGTGATTATGCAAATCACCTTTGTTTGAACGTACAATTAAAACTTATGTTTTTTTTAGGTTGAGGTTGATTTGAGGAGGTGAAATTCGTATTTCATATAAAGGCACACAACAACAAAATTGATGTCTAGAATAGGATAATAGATTACGGTGATTATGAAAATCACTTTTATTTGAACGTAAAATTAAAACTTAGGTTTTTCGAAGCTGAGGTTGATTTTAAGGAGGCAAAATTCGTGCTTCCATATGAAGGTGTAAAACAAAAAAAATTATATCTAGAATAGGGTACTAGATCACGGTGATTATGAAAATCACTTTTATTTGAACGTAAAATTAAAACTTATGTTTTTCGAAGCTGAGGTTGATTTTAAGGAGGCAAAATTCGTGCTTCCATATGAAGGTGTAAAACAAAAAAAATTATATCTAGAATAGGGTACTAGATCACGGTGATTATGAAAATCACTTTTATTTGAACGTAAAATTAAAACTTAGGTTTTTCGAAGCTGAGGTTGATTTTAAGGAGGCAAAATTCGTGCTTCCATATGAAGGTGTAAAACAAAAAAAATTATATCTAGAATAGGGTACTAGATCACGGTGATTATGCAAATCATCTTTGTTTGAACGTACAATTAAAACTTATGTTTTTTTTAGGTTGAGGTTGATTTGAGGAGGTGAAATTCGTATTTCATACAAAGGCACACAACAATAAAATTGATATCTAGAATAGGGTACTTGATTCCGGTGATTATGAAAATCCTCTTAATTGAACGTAAAATTAAATCTTCCATTTATCTTTTTAGGTTGAACGATGAATATTTAGCAAACTACTATTAAACTCTAAATTGTCGATATGAATTGTATCATTTGCAAAGAAGAAATAGTGGAGGAGTAGGGAAAGGTCGTTTTAGGGGAGAAAGCTGGAGACTCGGTGAATGAAGCTAGTCAATCAAGGAAGCGTGAATATTTTGCAGCAGTTATTGGGGATCCTGTCCATAAGTCGTTCAGGTTTAGCTTCACAAACAAGAAACCTATTGAACTTCCTTGCCAGCTAGGCATGGATACAGGAAAAAGTCTGGACATCTTCCATAGCAAGTCGCAATATTTGAGGGATCCAGAATCGAAGCTCGTGGTAGTGGATCGTACAGAAGGTTAGGTTGTCTATTGTGTGTCTGAGATACTTAATGGGAATTTGGTTCGGTTCATTTATCTGCCTTGACGTAAAAAACTTTCTCATCTCAAGTACTTTTGAAGGCCTCAACAGTGCCGTCAGATAAACAATTATGCCCATTTTGGAAAAGTGTCGTTACCATCAAGGATTCGGATGTTGTGATCGGCATTACTAGCTATGTACTGCATGTAAAAATTTCCTTCCAGTCCTTCAATCTCTGTGCTGTTAGAAACCGAAGCGTTACGCTCGAAGAGCTTGGTCTCGTAATGTGATTAGTTGACACCTATAGCACTAAGCATTTCAATTAGAAAGCGGCTGCTTAAACCGACTAGGCAACTGGACAGCTAATCCAATCAGAAGAGGTGGTCTGATTGCCTTTGGCCAACAGGCTTGTAACATGCACTGGCCTGTTGACGCAACCTTCCTGACTGTTTTGTTTCCTACGAACAGAGTGTTGAAAAAAAAGCCGCTAAGATGAGGTCTGCTATCTCCCCGAATGGGATGCACATCCATTGTTGTTTAATACCTTTCGCATTACTTTTTATTATAGCTGCTGCAGCTTCGGCAATATATTTCTTCTCCAAATCTACGCCGACATTTTTTGGCTTTAAGTAATACTCGTGGAGAATGGTATGAGCTGTGGCCCTTAGCGTAATAACGTTCTGTCTGCCGTTTATTTCTGCAAATACTGCGCTTTCACCAAATCTGTCTCGCATCTTCTTTTTCGTGTTTCTTTCACTATATCCAGGATCCTCTGAATCGACCATGAACTCGCTCATCATACTAACAAGATCATTCAGTGTTAGTTGATCATCATCGTTAGCCAGAAAAAACTCGAAAACTTTCTCGAACGCCTCGTTCTGATTCAAGTTCTGTGTTCGACCAGATTTTCATTTTCCAGACTGTGTAGGAACTCGGCTTTACTTGTTGGGGATATTATCTTTCGTTATAAAGTTTGAGTAGCAGCATTTTTGGTAAACTACATCAGCAGCGTTTAGATCGGCAGTGGCAGCAAGAATGCTAACCATCACTGCTCCTGACATGTCATCATTTCTTTTTCCTCAAACCTGTCTTAGTATATGTCCAAAGTCTCTCGTTCTAACCTTGAAACTGTCTTTTTTCTTCTTCGTTCTGTCAAAGGTAGCTGGCGTTGAGCAAAAGAGACAATCGGATTTGAATTTGAAGTTTCCAGATAAAAGGGGAGATTCTCGTTCCTGACTTTGTTTCACCTGCGATAACAATGACAAGTACTGTTCAATTATTTTTTTTTATTTGTGAAGCTAGACCTGCATGACTCATGGACAGGATCCCCAATAACTACTGTGACATCTTCTCCCAAAGCGACATTTCCTGGCCCTTCCACTATTTCTTCTTTGCAAATGATGCTATTCATATCGACAATTTATAATTTGAGAGTAGTTTGCTATATATTCATCGTTCAACCTAGAAAGATAAATGGAAGTTTTAATTTTACGTTCAAATAAAGGTGACTTTTATAATCACCGTGATCTAGCATCCTATTGTAGACATCAATTTTGTTGTTGTACGCCTTTATATAGAAACACGAGTTTTTTCTTCCTCAAAATCAACCTCAACCTCAAAAAACCTAAGTTTTAATTTTAAGTTCAAATAAAGACAATTTTCATAACCACCGTAAACTAGTACCCTATTCTAGACATCAATTTTGTTGTTATATGCCTTTTTATGGAAACACAAATTTTTTCTTCCTCAAAATCAACCTCAACCTCAAAAAACCTAAGTTTCAATTTTACGTTCAAATAAAGACAATTTTCATAGCCACCGTAATCTAGTACCCTATTCTTTGCATCAATTTTGTTGTTATATGCCTTTATATGGAAACACGAATTTTTTCTTCCTCAAAATCCACCTCAACCTCAAAAAACCTAAGTTTTAATTTTAAGTTCAAATAAAGACAATTTTCATAACCACCGTAAACTAGTACCCTATTCTAGACATCAATTTTGTTGTTATATGCCTTTTTATGGAAACACAAATTTTTTCTTCCTCAAAATCAACCTCAACCTCAAAAAACCTAAGTTTCAATTTTACGTTCAAATAAAGACAATTTTCATAGCCACCGTAATCTAGTACCCTATTCTAGGCATCAATTTTGTTGTTATATGCCTTTATATGGAAACACGAATTTTTCTTCCTCAAAATCCACCTCAACCTCAAAAAACCTAAGTTTTAATTTTACGTTCAAATAAAGACAATTTTCATAACCACCGTAATCTAGTACCCTATTCTAGACATCAATTTTGTTGTTGCACGTCTTTATATGGAAGCACGAATTTCACCTCCTTAAAATCAACCTCGACCTCAAAAATGCTAAGATTTATTGAAGAAAAGTGATTTTCATAATCACCGCGAGCTATTACCCTATTTTAGACATCAATTTGGATATTGTACGCCTTTCTATGGAATTACGAGTTTTACCTCCTCAAAATAAAACACAACCTAAAAACAAAAATCATATTTGTGAAACAGCGAGATGAGCAAACATTGCATATTTGGAGCCAGCACATTTTTCTGAGTCGGGTAGTCAAAGAATCAATTTTTTTTGCAATTTGTCCTGGGTCAAACCGTTTCCTTCCTGGGTTAATACGTATACTTTCAGTTCACCTGAATAGTTATCGCTCTCCCCATCCACCCGAAATTCTATAGCAGGACTACTATTGAAAAATCTATTGCACAAACATAGTTCTGAGCCAAAATTTTGTCTGAGTTTTTGAATTTTATCATAAAAATTTAAATTAAATACCAACGTTTTAATGCTTAAGCAGGAAAACTCAAGGAACTTTAAAATGTTCCTAATCTTAACCAATAACAAAACTATGTAACTAGTAGAGCCATATTAAAATATAAGACCAGCAGACATAAAGCGATACAATTATGCAAACTTAAACCGAACAGAAAATAAAATGAATATGAAATGTACAAGCGAGTTTACTTTCGTAAGTTCTTTTTAATAATTTTGATTGTTATGGCAATTTTCTTTCTCTTTTGTCGATGTTTTGGCAAATGAAACCACTGTGCTCAAAATACATATTGTTTCAAATAAAATGCAAATACTCGCAAATACTCGAATTATTTAGAGGGTTTGAAAAGGGGAGTGGCCGATGTGGTCACTACTCATTTTTGTAAATCTTGATTAACCTTGTGGTAATATTTTTCGTTCTACTGTTATTGATGCTATGACAAATAAAAATTAACTTTCTCCAAATAAAATAATTTTTAGTATAGTACAAATAACGCTCTGACTTTTAAAATTTTAAGGGGGTGGTAGCCCTAATCGTGTTTGTGGTAATTTCTATTCTTCATAAGTTTGTCTCGATCGTTCATTTTAATTTCTGTTCGTTGTATTATTCATTCATTCATCTATAGCAGTATGTTTGTATTATTGTATAACTTTATTTCTGCTTGTCTTAGGTTTTAATATGGCACTTAACTTTTATTTGTAAAACTTTTGTTTTGAATTTTTTTTTTTTATAATAAGTTCATTGTATTGCACGGAAACTATGTCAGCTTCAAGGCGAACATAGAAAGAGTGCTTTCGTGAAAAGTAAAGAGTGATTAGATATATATCTAATCTCTGTAATAAAATAAATCAATTACATATTGTTTTATGTAAAGTAGAAGTTAAATGTAAGCGTAATTAGTTTGTGGTTTTAGTGGCGGCAACCCCTAATATGTAAGGTATTTTGTTTATATTATAAGTTTTTCACCGCTTCTCTAGGTATTTTCTTTAGTTTTAAGCCATAACAACAGCCTTTAATTTCAAGGAACTTCAGCAATATTCTGAAACATTCGGCCCAAAACTGGAGGTTGAGATTTCAAACCTTCCCCACAGAAATAGGGTGGGGCATGGGAAGCTCTTTTACATGTCTTTGTTTTTCTAAGTGGAATTTCTTTTTAATCATCTTAGAAAGGGCGTGAAACAATAGTTGGCCTGGGGGACAAAGACTATAGAACTGACTCTGTATCTGCCTTGTTTTCCCTTTAATATGTCCCTATATTGATGATATTGTTAATATTGAGACCGAAAGTGGTCTTTTTAGCACAAGAACGTTAGCTTGAGTCTGAAGTCAAAAGCTATTGAATCAAAAACATGGTATATTTGTTATTTTAACACTAGATGTTCAAACTTAACATTCATCTCAACGTCAAGTACACTGGGTCCTGTAGAGGGTGCTTGGATATTTCTTTCAGTGGGTGTGGTGCTTTATTAAAGTGTGTCTTGACCTATTATCTTTGTCTATATGCTTCCGACATGTTTTTCTTGAAAATTTTCTGAAAAGTGGAGTCGTTTAGATCAATCCTTGGGGGGGGATTGAAGGGGGGTTCTTTCTGCATGAATTTGACCATAACTGTACTCGAGGAGAATCAAGGGATCCTACAAAGAAATTTATGAGATAAGCGAACTAAAATATACGAAATTGTAGCTGCAAATATGATATGATATGATTTATTAACACTAAAAGCCCTACTGGGCCATGGTTAATACACATTACACTTCAAAAATAATAAATTAAAACATCCTTATTATAAACAAAACAAAAATAAAGTAAAAATAAATATTCGTCATAAAAATGTTTTCTCATGATGAAGCATTGAATGTCCCTTCTCCAGAATTACTTTCTGATCTCCTTAAGTTTTAACATAGTATGACTGCTGTTAATTTCTGTTCGTTATATTATTCATTAATTCATCTATAGCAGTATGTTTGTATTATTGTATGACTTAAGTAAAAATTAAAGTACAGATTGAGAGCTGCCTTTGTATTTTCTAGGCGCTCAACTAATACTATTACTGGCCAGACGGACAGATATCAGGAGGATATCTTTAGATACTCAAGACTACACGGATGTTGTTCTTCCTTTGGAAGGCATTAAACACGCCATTGCTGTTGATTATGATCCCAATGAAAAAATGTTCTACTGGTCTGACGATGAGGTTTGACTGTTTTTTTGCTTTATTTTTATTTTTTAGCTAGCTTTGGGATTTGATTGCCAGTTGCCTTGTGTATTGTATAATGATTTAATAGGTAGCCCGAATCTGGCAAGTACAAACCGTGAGATGCCCTGTGGAATCTTAAGCTCATTGTAATTTTCTTCAGGATTTTAGTTTTTTTTTTCTTTGTAATTCTCCTGATTCCTCTCCTTTCTTACTTCTTTTTAAATCAGAACTATCCCTGCTGACATCTAACTCCTGTGTATGTTGGATGGCCTTGGTATTCGTAATAGCTGCCTGTTTGAACGGAAAGAATTAATTTAAGGTTACATTGGAAGTTATCTTCAGTGCAGTAAAATTATGGTTTGGCCGATGATAAATTGGTGTAAAAAATATTTTTACACTAAAATTTTCAAAAAAAATGATTAGAACACCATATCTAAGCGTTTAAGAGATTGTCATCACATACTGCTGTCATTCTCAAAGGCGAACGGAAATTCCCATCATTGAGCTCGTTCTTTTTCTTTGTGCTTTCAAATTAGCATTATCATCGCTACCACAGAGTCCTTAATGATGCCGACCATAAAATAAAGTGGTTTCTGCTGCTGATTATTTTCCATGCGATTTTTTTCAGGTTTTGAGCATATATCCGAAAGGGAGTATTTTCATGATTGTCTTTTTGTGTGGCTTCAGAGCCCCCTGTAAAAATGACACCTCGTACGCAGAACTTAAGTTCACCGTAAGAATTTAACGCTTCAATCGGGCTGTCCTTTGTTGTAGAGCGTTTTAAGAAAGTCGCTCCAAGCTTTTGGTTAGTCTCCTTGTCGATGTATTCAGCAGCAAAGAGTTCAAAAAATTTGTTTAAAACACCCTTAAGTTTGTTCAGTAAACAAGCCTTTCACAATGGGTCTTCTAACTCTGATGAAACCTTAAACTTCGACTGCCCGATGTGGGAAAAGAATAGCTCCCGACAGATGTCAAGGAGATCTAAATAACTAAAACTTTGTAGCAACGTCTAAGTTAAAGGCCCTGCGATAGGTCGTCTAATTTAGCTTGTGAAATATTAAGGCGCAGGGGAAATTGTGTTTGTGAAGGAATGGTTTATGAAGCTCCCTCTCTTAAGGTGTTGCCCTCCTTGGAAAAAAAGCTTTCTAAGTACGAACTTGTATTGAAGAAATGGGTGTTATGGGCACTTGACTATAGGGATACACTCTTCTAAAAGAATACCCTTTTCTTTACTAGAGGAACACTCTAGTAAAGGGAATTCATCATGAAAATTTAATATAGCTATACTGATTTGATTTGCAGGAACGAGAGGCGATAAATGATTCCAAATTTTCCTTTATTTGTGTGTCTGAATTACGTTAGGTACCTTAATTACCTTAATTCACTTGTGAGTGAAATTAAGTTCCAATATGGATCTGCTCTACTCTGCTTGATGATGATGGTAGTACAGTGTTAATACTAATTGGTAGTGCTCTTAACCAAGTCACATCACATTTCTGGCAACTGGAAGTATGGAAGTCAGTTGTATATTTAGTAGTATGAAAAATCTCGCTCGTATGTCCACGCCTTGTTGCACCCCTAGGCATATAATCTAGTCTAGAATGATGTTGCACGTGTAGTACTCACCTGTTTATCACATGGTCAGTAAAATAGTTTTCGTGGTTCAGGGTAAAGTGGTACGGCTGGACAAAATAGTTGATATTTTTGCTAGCATTTGAATAATTTCAATTTAAAATAATCCTGTTTAGTAGTTTTATATTTGTGTCGTGTCTGACTGGGACATTAAAGATGCCAAAGCTAGAAGTGATATTTAATGTCGTGTCCTCTGTCATTTGAAAATGTAAAATATGTACAAGTAAAAGGTAATACTCCTTTTTTTTTACACCTGGCTTATGATAATATTCGCTTTGCTAAAAGAGCACAAGTGGTAGTTAAAACCATTAGTGTGATTTGTAAAGTTTTTCTCTTTAAAAGGGCACAGTATGTGCGCATTTTCGAGCACATTCTGTTTTTTTTTCTATTTTTTTTTTCAAAGACAACAGTAAAGATTCCCTTACAAAAAATTACATAAGCCATGATGAGGTGAAAACTGGAAATTGCGTCTTCCTGCTTAGGAAAATGTTGCGAAAATCCCAGTTTACTCGATTGTTGGGAATATTTCAAAGGTTGGGGCCTGGGAAAAGTTAGCATTTATAAAATCTGTAAGGGGGTTTCAAATGTATACTAAATAACTCATTTATTACCGTCTATTTTGCACAATCGGAGTCAATAAAAACAAAAAAAAATAATTCAAGGACTCAAAAACTGGAAAAATTTAAACTAATTAAGAGAAAAGGGGGATAATACGGTAGAAATGGACCGCTATTTAGCAGTGCGCCATTTTGTCATCTAGAACTTAATTTCTGAAATGTTTGATTGCTATTTGTTTCTTAATATAAAGTAATTAATTTACTATTAAGAAAGACCGAGAAAGGTAAAGCAAAAATTCTGGATACCTCTAGTAGCTGGTTTTGATCTGTTCTAAAGCACTATTGTTAAAAATACTGCTAACGCTAGCATAAAAATGCACAGAATGGTTACAAGAGCTGGACTGTAGTCTAGATAAAACTCTGTGAAACAATTACTTCGGTTTACATTATTTTTTTGAATACACCAGGTATGTTTCATTTTGACATCCATAGGAACCCGAGACCGGAAAGAGATAAGTGATCTGCAAAGTTTGCAGTCCAAGTGGTCAGATCCTATAACAGCATTAAACACAGGATATTTGTATTTATCTATATTGAGGAATAACACAATATTTCGAAAAGAAGAGGCAAATAACTGGACAGAACGCGACAGGCCAACTTGAGAACGTCTAGCGAGAAGCAAATCATGTGTATAGGGTAAGCACGACAAGTCTAAAAAAATCTCTCAAACAGGGACTCTGAATATAAGACAGTACACTGACAATAGAGGCATTAAAAATGCCCAAAACATTCTCGACAATCTAACTTAAGCCGCAAGTAAGGAAGGGAAGAAGCGTTCACTGCAAGTTGATGCAAAGCAAATCAAACTTGCGAATGGCAAACGCTGTCAAATGCTTTGGAATTATGTAAAATACAAAGGGAAGAAGGATTTGAACTAGCCTTCTTCAAATATGAACAGGAACCCTATGAGAATGTTGATTGCTACGTTTTTCACAGAAAAAAATTCATTACAATCATATTTAGCCAAATTAGAATCATGTGAGAGCAGTATATGCCGAAAAAGCTTACTGGGTGGACATACCACAGTAATATACCTTTAAGATTTGCAAGAATTTGGATTCTCTTTCTTCAAAACAGATTTCACGCTACCACAAAAAAAAAGAATCAAGGACAAGAGACCTAGCAATGCACATTTTGAAACAATATCTGCAGGTGGGAAATAAGTTCAAAAGAAGTTAAATTGAGGGGCATAACACAACTACCACCAAGGTCAGCTGATTTTGATATAACACGATGAACATATGTTACAGTACTATATCTATTAACTGGTATAACATATTTTTGACGGCAAAACTAGACCCCGGCGCCACGCCGATGAGGGAAGACCGGCGGCGGCGGGGCAAAAAACAGCACGCCGCGCCGCCGGTAAGACGCCGGCGTCGCGCCGCCGGTAAGATGTCGGCGACGAGCCGCCGGCGCGATTAATGTTGACCTCAAACATTAATGTTTTCATCAGTCTTTCTCAAATGACATGCTTAAATTTACAACAGATTCGAGCCTATTCATGAGTTCAAAAATTCACAAGTCGCTGGCTGGAAACTGGTCTTCTTCGTTATTCATGAAGAGAAGTAGAAATTTGGTAGAAACGAAATGGCTCTGGCGTTTCAGAACCCTTTCATAATACGATTAGTTGAAGCATCTATTGGGTATGTTTTATTGACATAAATAATTATCAAAATTAGTAGTTTTTTTCATCAAGCATTACTGCATATAAAAACTTCAAATACCATATTACAAAATTCGTCAGTAAAAACTTTGAATATAACTTTGAACTTAGAAGCTTAATTTTTTCATAATGCCCTTTGTCTATATCTGTTTTGTCACCTTTAAAACAGTTGAAATAGGCAAATTTGATATTGATTGTTTTTTTTGCTCTTTTGGATTCCTAAGAACCCTTCTTGTATTAAAAAATGGTTTAATTACAATAAAAAAAAAAAAATGCATTTTAAAGTTTTTTTTTGGCTTCTTTATAGAATATATGTCATGGAGACTAAGGTTAAACAGCTGCTTTTCTATCGCTTTTGGCTGCTCCTTTGGATATCATTCATTTTTTCTTTTGGGGATTCATTCCAAATTATACACTGGTAAATACCTAATATCAGTCAAATTATAAACTGTATGTAAAAGAAGTAAATTTATCAAATTGAAAAATACATGATGAACACTTCACATGAGAACACTTCAATTACGATGACACAAAAAACACTTAATAGTTTATTCGCTACGAAGAAAAATGAAGTGCCAGCTATTTTCTTATGTAGAAAATGAAAAGCTCATCCGTTTTAAGTGTAATTAAATGAAATAATATGCAGACTGAAGTAGTTCCAGGAAGATGTTGAAATGTTCATCTCAGTTCGTCACTTTTAATCCAAGCAAAATGTTAGGACACTTAGTATCAGTTATTGAGTTTAAGCTTTGATTTCCAAATGCTCACAAGAATTACCAAATTTAAGAAAGTCGCAACAATAAGTCACCTGTGATCAAAAGAGTTAGACTCCTCTTTGATCCCCACCCAGGCTCAATGCTTCTGCTATGGTCATTTCCATGGAAATCTCCAAAGAGTTTCTTTTTAAAATAGCTTTCAAGCGTAGTTAGGGGAATTTAGCCTTTTTTGCTTTTCTTCAAAGCTTTGAAAAAAGTGTTATAATATTCCAAATGTTAAATTTGTGTATATTTTTGGTAATCATTTGTGGGGTGATCGAATTTTCTAAACCACTGTAGATACGTAAGAACGTTGCAACATCTAGTACCCTGAGGTCACATGACTGTCAAAGACTCCTCCTTGAACCTCCCAAATTGAAAGCTTTTATTATGACCTGGCCTTTTAATGTAACTTGCGCACTGGACCAAGGGCGCCATTGTTACTCGAGCGCAACGTTAGGTGGGGGTGTTGATATCGCTTTTGTCACACCAATTCGTTTTATTATGAATCTGCCTGGTACTTATGAATGAATGTTTTCAAAGTAAACCCGTTTCATCAATAGGAAAAAAAAACGGATTGGACGCATATGTCCGTTTGCCTTTGGACGATAAAACCAAGCAAATGCTGTGTCAAGTATAACTCACGAAAGTCTTGTTAATTTTTTCAACTTTTCAACTTTTTGGCATCCCTGCTTTCAATAAAAAAAATAAAGGTACTATCACTTAAATATAATAACTACCTATGCCCCCCTTCTGGATACCATCTTGATAGGATACCGTCTCTGCTTTAAATAAAAATAAATAATTAACTTATTGGCATCCCTGGTTTCCAAAAAAATCGAGGTATTATCATTAAAATATGATAGCTCAATACCCCCCCCCTCTGGATACTACTTTGATAGGATGCCGTCTCTGCTTTAAATAAAAAAAAAATGAACTTTTTGGGATCCTTGCTTTCAATAAATAAAATTTCGAGCTATTTTCATTTAAATATAATACCTCCATACCCTCCCCCCTCTGGATACCACCTTGATAGGATACCGTCTCAGCTTTTATTAGAAAAATAATTTACTGAATAATTAACAAGGTCACTATATGGTTCAAACAAACACGCAAAATAACGTTAAATAGCTTATTGTTCCTTGAAAAAAAATTGAGGGCATGAGCAAAGGGGTACACAGACAACAACGAAAATATCGAAATTATTCAGATATACCTCAAATTATTGGAAAACTGAGTGATAGATTTGCCATGGCATTCCATAAGCTCCAAAGAATCAAATTAAAAGGGAGCACACACAAAAGCCAAATAAGGCCAGTAGCATACGAAAAATCACGAAATACCCAAGACAATGAACAAGTCCCAGTCGAGGGCCCTGGGTCTATCAAAATATTTCAATGATTTACAAGGGAGTTTGAGATCATTTTTTTCTGTCTCCACTTTAAAGAAAAAAATAATTATCTTTTTGGCATCCCTGCTTTAAATAAAAAAAAAAAATGAAGTATTATCATTTAAAAATGATAGCCCCCTATCCCCCTCCCCTATAGGAAATAATTTACAATTTATTTATGAATCATATTTTTGGGGTAACTTCCGGTTCAATCTTTAATTCCCCAACCTTGTACATAGCTTAGTCTATAGCTAAATTTTGTCTCAACCGTAGGCTTTTTTTTTGGGGGGGGGGGGGGTAAAAATTTTCCAGAAAGAAGATTGTACTTTCTATCGGGTGTTCAATAATTGAGTAATAAACATTAAGAAAATCTTATCTAAAAACAGCAAAAAAAAAATCTGCAAACTTACAACTCAGCTGTAGAAACAATCTGTCGGCTGTCAATTTCAAAATCCAACAAAAGGCTGAAGCTGTATAGTAGTGAATGCATTCTATCATTCTATTCAACTTGAAAATGAAATTCTTGACTACGAATGATGTAAGAAATAGCGATTGGGATACTGCATTCGAAATGATTTAAACTCATTTCAAAAAGACGATACTTTTTTTTGTCAACATATGAAGAACTGTGTATATTGTAATATTTACAAAAGCATATTGCATCTATCTGGTTTTTATGCAAAGTAACAAAAGAGAGGAAAATTAATGAACAGGAGAGCAGTGAAGAATTATGGTATACAAAGTAATATTTGGCAGGGAAAGTCACTGATGATAAATCACTAGGGGTGGCACCGTGATTGCGTGATTTTCGGGGATTCGGGGAACCGAATTTTTTTTTTGGGGTGACGCAGTTTTTTGGGGAAAGACCCGAAATTTCAGGGATAGTGCAAGCTCTGCTTGATTTCTAATCAGAAAAATCGAAATACTAAACCACACGAGAAGGAAAAGCTCCGACTTTGCGGTTGACGCAATAAAGAATTGCCGTAAAAATAATTTAAAGTCGACCGAACACCGCCACCTCTGCCGGCGGTGGCGCGCCTGCGGCGCGCTGGCGACGTTACGACACTTCGTGCGGCGTTCAACCGGGCCTCTCTCTTCGGCGGCGTTCGGTCGATCCGCCGGCGAGGCGCCGGGGTCTAGGCAAAACCTGTGCAGTTAATATTGAAAAACAACTATGAACTTCGTTATTAATTTTCTGAAAAAAAATTGTGGATAATATTTCCGAGATGCACGGGGAATAATATCACCAGTTTGCGGACATTGAAGTTTAGATGCATTCAAAATGAGAATAAAAATGCTAATTTTGATTATTAAGAAACTCATCCCCAGAGTACTGAACAGCACGCAAGTGACATTTAGATTCACGCTTTGTTTTCTGTGAAAAATTTGGCCACTTGAGGGTCTCACCGGCAACACATAATCTTAACGAAAACTTGGCTTTGTTTCGACAAAGCCATTATCAAAATGAACTTTTTTTTTTTACAGTTTTTCTCTTTTGAACCTTTTTTTCGCAATGAAGATAAAAATGAGCAGTGTAAAAAAAGAAATTGTATTTACTATTATTGTTAACTGGAACGCAGCATTCGATTTCAGTAAGTTTACTTGATTTTCAAAAAACTTCAATGAATATAGTCGGTATTACCAGATTTGAGACCTGGTTTACTAAGTGGAATTTATTTCTGATTTATTTAGTAAAGTTTTATTATGAGTGGCAACCTTGGGTATATGAATTTTGCCTTCTGATGAATTATGCCTATTTTACTCTCTTATTTCTGTATTCTAGTTGATAATAGAGATGCTTAATCAGTTTTATTAATTAAATACATTTTTGTTACCAAGAGCTGTTTTTGTATTGCGTAATGCTTTAGCAAAGGGAGCGTGTTTGAAATCTGCTTAATGTTATGTTCTCCCTGGCAACGGTCTCGAAATATTTTCCAATGCCGGTGAACATTTATTATTTTCTTTTTATAATGGCTGAAGAAGATTTTGTAAGAGGCAGCACAATGGGTCGTGTCCATGGGCGCCCATAAGGAGGTTCAAAGGGGGACACCAGCCCCCCCCCTGGCTAAATGGCGGTGTCATATATTTGTATTAATCTGAAAAAAAAAAATGTCCACAGAATAAGTTTTCAAAGAAAAGTAGAGCTTTATTAAGCCAAAAAAGAGCAGAAATAAAGTAAAATAATCTTTCAAGCGTAAAACTACTACAAATCACTGTGAACAATTAAATGAAACTCAAAACGAACAGAAATTATAATAAATAACCGAGTCAAACTCAAAACGAGCAAAAATTAACATGAGAAGGACTGACAACCCCCATGCCTTCTCAAGACCAGAGCATATTTTGGGCTTTACTGAAAAAAAAAAAATGACCGTGGATTGTCAGTTTAATTTACCTATAATGATATTTATTCCTTAAAATAAAAAATGGGTAAAAAAAAGTGAGTAAAGAAGTTTTTATTTATTTAAGTAAAAAAAAGCGAAAACATTTAAACATATTTTCCTTTTCAGTAAAGCGCAAATTATGTTCTGGTCTTGAGAAGACATGGGGGTTATCAGCCCTACTAATGATAACTTTGCTCGTTTCGTGTTTGACTCGGCTATTTATTCTAATTTCTGTTCATTCTGAGTTTCATTTATTTATTGATAGTGATTTGTGGCAGTTTTACGCTTGGATGATTACTTGACTTCATTTCTGCCTATTTTTCGCTTAATATGGAAAAAGTTTTTTTTAGATGAATGTCTGTTCGTTTTTTATTGACAAAGTCATCTTCATGAAAAAAAATAATATTTTATATCTTTTCGTTTTTTTATATAATAATACATATTTCTGCATAATTGTTGGCTTTTGACAAGCCCAATATCCCAAACGATATATCAGCTGGACCGTTCTACTATGCTAAACAAAATAGTTGTCTCAAAATTTTGACTCAAAATTTGTCTCAAAATAAATCGGCTTGAGAGACGGGTTGATTGCCCTCCAATCTCTTTACTCTTAGAAAGGACCCTAGAACTTTTAATTTTGAATCGAATTAGCTTCTTTAAATGTTTCAACGATATTTCTAGCTATTATAGAGTGGTGCTGCCTATGATATTGCTTGTATGCCTTTTTGAAAACCGGCATGTATAAAGTTTTTTGTTTAATTTGAACGCCCCCTAAACACTTCCTTGATGTTTCACCTTAATACTCTAAGCGTCATTACTTACAGTAGCTGTAGTTGTAGTACTAAAAGTATACACATAGTACCTTCTGGCTAGTTTAAAATCCCCCACAACTTACTCATAAAGATATAACTTGATAATATAAATTGTTCCTGAGATATTGCTTTGTCACCTTTTTGAATGTTCACATGCTCATAGTTTGTTTTGATTTATTTCATTGTTCACCTAAATATTTCTTATATTTTATTACTGAAGACATTGCTATATTCTCTTTGCACTATTGCCTGCAAAAGGGCTATCTCAAACTTTCGCTCAAATGTGTTTGGGGAAAACAGGATATCAAGAACAGGGGAGGGGCTATTTTCTCTCCATCATGCTTGATTCTTAAAATGGAACAAGAACTATACATTTCCAATCAAATGATTCTCCACTAAAGTTCACAAGACCCCCTCTTCATAAAAACCTTACATCCCCCAGGGACAGAGCTTAAAATCTTTGTCCCAATACTTTGGGGGGTTGTATCAACCCCAAAGGCCGTGTTATGAGATATTTGGACTATTTTTGAACAAATGGCTATTTTATAATTTATCTCGGATGCATTGGGGGAAAATATGATGTGGGGGGGGGGGGGGTTATAGCTGCCCTCCGATAAATTGACTCCTTAAAAATGACTCTTCAACTTCGGATTTCTAATCCAATGAGCCCCCTCCGAAGTTTATACGACCACTGTTTCCATAAAGGCCTTAAATGCCCTCGGGGTATACCTTACAACCCTTGCCCTGAGGACTGTGAGGGGGTCCTCATCCTCAAATACATAATTTCTGGCTACGCCAAACAAAATATCTATCTCGAAATTTTGACTGGAAGTGTTTGCAAAAATGATGGGCGTGGGAGGGGTGGCTGCCCCTTCAATCACTTTTGACTATTAAAGAAGGCACTAGCCCTTTCAATTACCAACCGGATTGAGCCCTTTTCGAAGTTTCTACGACTACAAATGTCCATCTTAAAATTTCTGTCAGATGTGTTTCTGGAAAATACGACTTGTGTGTGTGCGTGCGGGGGGGGGGGGGGATTTGCCTTCTGATCACTTTGACTCTTAAAAAGAGCACTATAACTTCTGATTACCAATCCAATGAGCCCTCTTTGAAGTTTATACGACCCCCATTTCTATAAAAAAAAAAAACTTATATGCCCCCAGGGCGTAACTTACAACCCTGGACCTGAGGGCTATGTGCAGGGGGATTATCCTCAAAGACATAATTTCTGGACCTTTCAACTGCACTGAACAAAATGGCTATCTCAAAAATTAGGATTGAAAGTGTTTGGTGAAATGATTGGTCTATGGGGGGGGGTGACCTCCAATCGCTTTTGACTGTTAAAAGGCCAGTAGAACTTCTGAATACCAATCAAATGAGTCCCCTCTGAAGTTTGTACGACCACCCTTTATATAAAAAACCTTATATCCCCACAGGGCATAACTTACAATCCTTGCTCTGAGGGTTGCGGGGGGGGGGGGTGACATTCTCAAAGTCATAATTTCCGGACCTTAAAACTACGCTGAACAAAATGGTTATCTCAAAATTTTGATTGGAGGTGTCTGGGGAAGTGATTGACGTGGGGGAGGGGGAGCTGGTTGCCCTCCATGAGCTCTTTTGAAGTTCCTATGACATTTCTTTCTATAAGAAATGCCCTTGTCTAAAAAAATATATTGTTCCCACATTGCTCTTTACTTTGTCTTTACTTGTCTATGATATTTTGTCTTGAGATTTCAATTATACAGCACTGGAAGTGCCGATTAGACCAGGTAAGCCCCCCCCCCTAAAATTCCGTCTATGGGTGCCCATGGTCGTGTCGTGTGTACCAGAGTTACGGTGACAGAACTGGAAGAACGAGCATTACGTACAGATTTGGAGGTCCAAGAGTCTGAAAACAGTCGCTTTCACGGAAGACAGAGTGGGCAATTCCTTGGATTTTTATGAGTTTATAGAAATAAAACATCAAGATGATTTGGAGAATGTACGATGTTTTTCATATTTAAACATGTTAATTGAAATGAGCTTCCGGTTAATCTATCGCTTAAAAGACAAAAAATATGATTAGGCATAGTATTTAAAGAAAAAGAGAACTCGAGAAAAAAAAAACGAAAAAAAAAAAAAAAAAATAAAAACGAAGTCTTTCATCCTAGTCTAATTTAAGTATTAAGATGATGTCTGGTGAACAGCTTGCCACACCTTAGAGGTAAATAGTACAGAATTTCCTTCCAAATTGTACCGCAAACATTCTTTGTGGTACAATTATAGCATTCGACGTCAGTTTCTGTTTCACAGGCAAAAATACTAGAATAAACTGAAAAGCAATATACATTTATTTCTTCACTCATATTTTTCTCTGTCAGAAACCATTTTTGAGCACTGTTTCTCGTATGATGAATAGTTTGAATTTGGCGGAGAGTTCTTTTTATATCGCGTTTGCACTCGACAAAAATCTTTTCTTTTACTTGAATCTCTAAGAGGTAACTGGAAGAGTTCAAATAGATAAAGCTTGACCTTGTGAATACAGCCCAAATGTACCAAAATATACCGAACATTTTGGATTGTACCGTAAAACGTCCAATTATACTGCATTATACTGTCAAAATTGTGCCAAAAACGGTATAATTGTACTGCTTTAGCGACGCTGGTCCTGAACCTGAGCTTATGAGCTGCGCTAAGCGCAGTGAGCGTCTTCGGAAGTACGCCAGAATTGTAAAAGATAAGTCAATTTTGTTTGTCTTTTCTGGCAGAAACTTTCATGAATTATACCCGAAGAAATATTTTCTTAGCCTCGATCTTGTATTGATCGCTAAATTAATAAAAGAATTCTTGAAAAACAAAATTGGAGAGCCCTGTGATATTTTGAAGTGTTGTTGTGAAATATTTGTCAGCATGACGTAGCCGCTCAAATGCTTGTATAACTAATTGTCGGTCATAATAGTAAACGAAGTACCATTGACAGAAAAAAGATGAGAGTTGTCACGTATCACATATTGAATCCAAGATTTTATGATGAAAAAATAAAAAAAAAAAAACTGCTCGCCATCACAAATAGCATGCTTAACTTAAAGCTTTGCATGAGATTAAAAAACAAATTAATGTCGCCTTCTTTCTGGTTCTAAACAAATCTTTTGAAGGATCTTTTAAACGCGTGTGTGATAAATGACCGGTGCTTTTGTTTTTGCATTTTATTTTGTTTAGAGAATGAGAAGTAAATTTAGATGTCAAGGTAGTAGGCTTGTGAAGTTGAACAGTATGTTAAGAATCTGCGAAGACCAATTTAAATTTTGGATACTTAGTCACTTGCTTCCTTGATGATGGCTGAAGAAAAATGGGATGTACCAGCGATCGACAACTGTTGAAAGTTTTTTCCTGAATGTCCTCCGTTAGGCTAGTTCTGTCGTTTAGTGCTCATATAAGTTTGTGTGTTGTTATTTGTATTATTTTTTCGTTTTTCTAATTCATTTGTTCTCAAGCTGTGGTACGCATACCCCTTAGGGGTACGCAAAAATGTTTAGGGGGTGCACGGCAGAACAAAAAAAATAAAATAAAACAAGCCTTTAACTCAAGCACTGGCAATTTTATTTATTTTTTATCTATGGTTTACTTAGTACCGGTAACTGAGAAGGGGTACGTAATACGTTTTTTGGGTAAAAAGGGGTACAGTGTCTAAATGAGTTTGAGAAGCACTGTTCTAGCTCATATGTTATGTTTTTGTACATCATAATGAACAGAAAAGCTATACATACATACTGTGTAGTCAGGACAAGATCTTGTCCGCTTTTCATTGAATAAAAAGGATCCGCGTAGCCTAAATGTTTAGTAAATTTGCTGACAAAAGTTATTTTTAACACTATAATATGTATAATATGTATGTATAGTTTTATATGTATATAATTTGTATGTACTACAATATGTATAGTTTATAGTGTAAATTGATCTTAAGTTGTTTTTTTTAATATTTTTTTTTTTTTAGATTAACTTAATCATTTGAAGTCCCAAGGGCATCAAAATAAACAAATTTTTACCCCTAGAACCATCTTGGGTCTATCCATACCTGAAAACTGGAATTTTTCTTCTGATTATTTCCAAATTCGGAAGTTATTGAGGCTGTATCACATTTTGTCAGGGTTGAGACGTGACCCTTGACGATAAATAAGCGAATCTAATTCATTAAATTAGACAGCGCTTTTCATCCGTAAAAATTCAAACATTAGCAATTTGATGATCCCCAAAAACAACCACACCTTCAAAGGAAAGCACACCTTAGGTTGTTTGGTGCCTTGGGACACGAGAACATAGGGCTGGGGCGTGGGGGTAAAATTAAAATACCCCCAAAACACATTTTTCAAAATCTTTAGGAGGGTATTTAGAGGAAGGGGGGACCCCGCCCCAAGGCCGTACCCAGAGGGGGTTAAGGAGTTTGAACCCCCCCCCCCCCTCTGAAATGTTTATCTGACTCTTAAAAACGTAACAAGAATGGATATAAACAAATTTTGTATGCGTTTTTAAGTTTTTTTTGTTAACCCCCTCCCTGATTTTTTCAGTAAAACCCCCTCCGAAAAAAAAATCCTGGGTACGGCCTTGCCCCTCCTCATTAGTACATCTGTTGGCGTCGTTTGTTTCTAGTTCGTTTTTTTGCTAATTTTTCAGCCACGTTTATTTTTCTTACATTTTGCGCCTGCTTTTAACAAAAATTGTGTAAGTTCCCTTAGTTAAAGATATATATTGTTTTGTAAGTGTTCATTTAACCAATTCAAAAAAATTGGATTTCATTGTTCTTGTACTTAAACAGTTATTTTCACAATTTGTAGGTCAGAGGAATACACAGAGCAGCCCTTGACGGAAATAGTCAAGAGGATGTGATTCGAACAGAAATCCACCATCCAGATGGCATTGCTGTTGACTGGGTTGCAAAAAACATATACTGGACTGACACTGGGACCGACAGAATTGAGGTTGCCAGACTTAATGGGACTTCCCGGAAGGTATGCTTGCGTCTTGTATTGATAATTTCAAAAGAAAGATGAAAACAAAACACCTAATACATCAATTGAACTAATATCTTTATTTAATGCTTCTTATTGGAAGACAAATAACATTAAAAATGACAAGCGAACACAAGGGCGAAACACTGTCACTGACAAGGCTTCAGCGATGCCTGTAGTAAAGAGCCATAAATCTTCAGTGTATTTTTTTTTACAGTGCCATTCAGTACTGAAGAGGTGGTCGCAGAATATTTAAAGAGGGCTCCTTATATTGGAAATCAAAAGCTCTAGTGCCTTTTTAAGAATCAATAATGATGGTGACCAGCACACCTTCCTTGCATTTTGTTTTTGCCGCACTGCAGCCCTTAACCTCCAAAGACATTCGATCAAGATTTTGAGATTGTTATTTTGTTTAGAATGGTCGAAATGTCCGTCAAATGTGCCTCTAGGGATAACATGACCAGCAGAGGCCTTGACGCAAAGGCTATAAATAATGCAAATTGGCACTTGTTTTTACATATGTTTTATAATGGGAAAGAGAGGAGGGGGGCTTGTTCGATGTCGGGCGTGTGATTCGCTCGAAAGTTTCATGGATCATTCTCTTGGCCCAAAGGACTAAATATTTGTTTTGAGGGTAGAGGGGTAAGGAAGACTGGAAATGGGTGAAAACTTTTTTTTTTCCATGATCAATTTGAAACTTGGAACCGTAAGTCCTTGGACAAAGAGGAGTCTCATGTACAAAAAAAAATCTGTGGCACAGTCCCTCCCCCCTCTCCCAAAAAAGGGGATAAGAAAATCTTTTCTGATCGGATCGAAACTTAGGCTATATACATAAGTCCTGGGCTATGAGGGCCCCATTATAGAAGGTAAAATAGAAAAAAATGGTTCCCCTCAAACCGGGCCACTTTTCTTTCAAAGATGGTCATATGAACTTTGAAGAGGGGTCATTTAAGATAGCCATTTTGTTCAAGATAATCTAAAGGTCCAATAAATACGCCTCCAGAAATGGAATGACCCCCATAACCAATGGGGCAAGGGCCGTTTTTGGTACAAATTGCTAATTGCTTGCACATTAGTTTTACAATGGAAAAGGAGGGCTTGTTTGATATTGGGTGTTTAATTGGCTCGTAGTTCTCAGAGGTTGATCTCCAGGTAAAAAGGATCGAATATTTTATAATGGTAGGGGTCCTGGAAATAGGCCAAAAAACTTTTTGTCCCTGATGTTTTGGAAGCTTACAGCCTTAGGCTTGTAAGCCGATAAGAACTTAATGTACCAAAAAATCCATGTTCTCATTCCGTGCTCTATAATGAGGTGAATAGGCTCCAAAACTTTTTCCCTATTGGCTCAAAACTTGTGCTATATATATATATATATATATATATATATATATATATATATATATATATATATATATATATATATATATATATATATATATATATATATATATATATATATATATATATATATATATATATATATATATATATATATATATATATATATATATATATATATATATATATATATATATATATATATATATATATATATATATATCATCATATATCATCATCATCATCACTGTTTATATATATATATATATATATATATATATATATATATATATATATATATATATATATATATATATATATATATATATATATATATATATATATATATATATATATATATATATATATAGATATAGATACACCTCCCTCCCATTGCCTGCTGCCACTCTCCCCTCTTCCCCGTGGCCACAGTAGAGATATCTAGACAGTACGATCATCCTAAAAATCATCTAGAGTCTCGGAGCGTATAAAAGGTCCTCCCATTTCCTTTGTTTAAGCGATCCATTGTAAATTCCTCAGTTCCTCGATCAACTTTGAAAAATGGTGCGAACCTGTATTATTTATGATTGCAAAAGCAGAAAGAAAAGAGGGTGAGCCGGCAAGTGATTAGCTACTGTCCCATCTCACAGGTATGACATATGACTTGACTGATTGACGGATACAGGATTTCTAAAAGAGGAATTTGGATTAAATTTTAGCAACACGGAAATTTCCAGTGCTAACTTCTGATCAACGCTGCAACAGGGAAATAGCCGGAATTTCATAAATAGTGGGAGAGGGATCTGCAAAGTGGTGGGACTGTTTGAAATTTCCAACAAAATATCTTACCACAAAGCGGCAACCTAGTAGTTTTAGCACAGATTATCTATTAGGTTTCACAATAATCAGTGGTTTAAGATAGTAGTATTGCGCCATGGAGCGTCAAAACTTTTTCTTCTTGGTAATATTTGCTTGGACCTTTCCTCTTTTATGCTTTTTTTTGCCATAAAAATGTCCTTCGGAGTTTGATGTAGGGCCTTTGTTTTTCTTCTAATAACTGCTAGAATATCCCTATCCAAGGAAATACCAAACGTCTGTTAAGAACTGTTTGTCGTGAAATTCTTTGTGAGTTTTCAGAAAATTGAAGGACATCAAAAGAATTGTATTTGTATCATAAGAAGAATATTAAGTAATGCTTGTTGTTATTATTGTTGTAAATCTTCTGCCACGAACTTGCAAATTACGTAAAACCTTTCCAGTTTCGGGTTACGTGCAAGTTTGATATACAACTTGAAATGTTTCAGAATTGTGTTAAGCTTATTTAAAATTATTTAATCATTCTAGTTACCAAGTTCATTGTCAGTTACTAATCAAACTTTGATTTGTCCAGGGCATGTTTGGAGGCAGAGGACGGGGGGGGGGTATGGCCCCTCACTAGATCCACCAATGGCCTTGCTTGCATAATTTGCTGTAGCTTAATTATTAAGCTTTAACATAGTAAAAGACTTTACCTGATACCAAAATAAATTATTTTAATCATGTGCATTTCTAGGATTTTCTTTTTTGGAGAAAGGGAGTGGGTTGAGTTTTTTTTATTCCCTACATTCAGTTCTCGTTTTACCTTTCTCGGCATAATTAGCTTTGCTTTCTAAGAAAATTGTCCTTGCTTAATAGAAATTAAACCAATATCAATAAACATATTTGGAAAAAGGAAGTGACTAAATTTGATTTAGCTGCGAGTCTGCATTCATACCGACCACATAATTTGCCTTTGAGAAAAAATTGATAAAACTATGGAACTGAAATATCAATGCGAAGCGCCAAACTTCCTAATGAAATGTTCATCACGGTATGGCATTGTTCAAACAAAACTTATTTTTACCTTGATTATCCTTATAAATTTATTCTTTGTTTTTCTTCCCATTTTTCTGGCAACCATTAGTTTAATTCATCTTAATAGTGAAAGTTAATTACGAAAAACAATTATGGGAATTTCTAAAAAGAGCCTGAAACCCAGTGGGACCAATGACGAAGGGTATATGCCCCCTATTTTCTAAAATTACCTTTTGTTGGTAAAACGGATATTGAAAATATGTTTTTTTTTGTTTATTTTCATTGAAAATTCGGAAAAAGAAACTAAGTTGTCTCCTCCCCCCCGCCCAAAACTCGTTATTTGGCACCACTGATTAGACCCCTTGAAAATGTTGGTTGAACGAAATGAAACATGCACCATTGGAATCATGATGGTTGGGCACCCTTTATTCGAGAATTAAGGCCATCTTCCTTGAAAAACAAGGACAATCACTTTTTGCGTGGGAAGCACTGATGTATCCCTTTTCACTTCTTTTTTTTTCGTCCTAAGGGTTGTCGTATTGAGCCAGTGCTTTGTAAATTAGTAGAGGGCTCATTTAAAGGAAAATCGCAATACCAAGTGCTCTTTTTATGTAACAAAAGAGATCGTGCCACAGCAAAGTGGGGTTTTTGCTATTTTGTGCAACAAAACATAAATATTTACCAAAAGAGAGTCGAAATTCCAGAAAACGGAATTCTAAGATTACAATCCATTTTTCATGGTCTAAAACCCTAAACAGGTAATTTTTTACCCCCATCTTGAAAAATACAGTAAAGTGTTGTTTTCCGCCGTTGATGCCATTATTGCTCTTGGGCAAAACGTTTTACTTATAAAACTTTTTTTTGCCTTTATTATTCTTGTAAATTCATTCTTTGTTTTTCTAGTCATTCTTAAACCAATGTTATCTTTACCTTTGCATTATTACAGTCATGCCAATTATTTTTCTTTGTCATACGTGTGCCTACCCATGGAAAAATCTAATGTCGCTTATGTTTATGCTTGTTTATATGTTCTCCAGAGCAGTTGCAACTCGGTCCGGCTTTGTCTTTGGTTAAGATAGGGAATGATTCTACTGTTTATATCTATACAGTGCCCTGAGGCCCCCGGGGGCTTACATCATTAAACACATAATTACTAAACCTTTCAACAATGCTGGAAAAAAAAAAATAGATGTTTCAAAAATTAGTTTGGATGTTTGTTTTTTGGAAATGATGGGCAGGGGGGGGGGGGGTGTGTGGTTATACCCCCGGGGCATAACATACAACCCTTGACCCCAGGCTCTGGTGGTCTGTAACAACCCCAAAAGCCTTTTTGTATTATCTTTGGACTATTTTCAATAAAATGACTATCTCAAAATTTCTATCGCATGCATTTTAGGACAACACGACGTGTGGGGGGGGAGTAGCTGCCCTCCGATCACTTTGACTCTCAAAAAGGGCACTAAAACTTTTGATTAACAATCCAATGAGGCCCCTGCGAAGTATATAAGACCACTCTTTCTATAAAAACCTTATATGCTCCCAGGGCATAACTTATAGCCCATGCCCTGAGGGCTGTGGGGTGTTTGTCATCCTCAAAGACATAATTTCTGGACCCTTCAACTACGCTCAACAAAATTTCTCAAACTTTTGATGTGTTTAGGGAATGATGGGCGTTGGGGGGGGGGCCGTCAAATTACCTCTGACTCTTAAAGAAGGCACTATAACTTCAAATTTCAAATCAAATGAGCCCCAACTGAAGCTTATACGACCAGCCATTCCATAAAAACCTTATATGCCCCCAGGGCAAAAGTTACAACCCTTGCCCCAGGCCTCTGGGGGGTTTTGCCAACCCTAGAGACATTGTTATATTTCTTTTGTACTCTTGAACAAGATGGTTATCTCTCAATTTCAATCAAATGCGTTTGGTGAAAAGAAGGGTAGTTGGGGGGGGGGGGTCTATTTGCCCTCCCTCACTTTTGACTCTTAAAAGGGAACTAGGACTTCTACTGTTTATATCTATACAGTGCCCTGAGGCCTCCGGGGGTTGACATCATTAAACGCATAATTACTAAACCTTTCAACAATGCTGGAAAAAAAATAGATGTTTCAAAACTTAGTTTGGATGTTTGTTTTTTAGAAATGATGGGCGTGGGGGGGGATGGTTCGGTTATACCCCCGGGGCATAACATACAACCCTTGACCCCAGGCTCTGGTGGTCTGTAACAACCCCAAAAGCCTTTTTGTATTAACTTTGGACTATTTTCAATAAAATGACTATCTCAAAATTTCTATCGGATGCATTTTAGGACAACACGACGTGTGGGGGGGGGGAGTAGCTGCCCTCCGATCACTTTGACTCTCAAAAAGGGCACTAAAACTTTTGATTAACAATCCAATGAGGCCCCTGCGAAGTATATAAGACCAGCCTTTCTATAAAAACCTTATATGCTCCCAGGGCATAACTTATAGCCCATGCCCTGAGGGCTGTGGGGTGGTTGTCATCCTCAAAGACATAATTTCTGGAACCTTCAACTACGCTCAACAAAATTTATATCTCAAACTTTTGATGTGTTTCGGGAATGATGGGCGTTGGGGGGGGGGGCTCTCAAATCACCTTTGACTTTTAAAAAGGGCACTATAACTTCAAATTTAAAATCAAATGAGCCCGAATCGAAGTTTATACAACCACCCATTGCATAAAAACCTTATATGCCCCCAGGGCATAACTTACAACCCTTGCCCCAGGGCTCTGGGGGTTTTGCCAACCTTAGACGCATTGTTATATGTTCTTTGGACTATTTTGAACGAAATGCCTATCTTGCAATTTCAATCAGATGCGTTTGGTGAAAATAAGGGTAGTTAAGGGGGGGGGGGTATATTTGCCCTCCCACACTTTTGACTCTTAAAAGGGAACTAGGACTTCCAATTTTTAACCAAATGGGACTCCTGTAAAATTTATGCAACCATCCTTTCCATAAAAACCTTAAATGTCCCTGAAGCATAACTTACAACCCTTCCCCCCCCCGGCTCTGGGGGTTTCTTTCAACCGCAAAAGTCTTATTATATGATCTTTGGACTATTTTGAATAAAATGGCTATCTCAAAATTTCGATTGGATGCATTTCAGGAAAATACGACGTCTGTGTGTGTGTGGGGGGGGGGGGGGTAGTTGCCCACCGATCACCGTTACTCTTAAAAAGGGCACTACAACTTGTGATTAACAATCCAGTGAGTCTTCTCTGAAGCTTATACGACCACCCTTTCTGTAAAAACCTTGTATGTCCCTAGGGCATACCTTACACCCCTTGCCCGGCGGGGTCGGGGGGGTCGTCCTCAAAGACATAATTTCCAGACCTTTCAATTACGTTGAACAAAATGGCTATGTCAAAATTTTTATTGGATGTGCTTGGGAAATGGTTGGCGTAGGAGGGGGATTGATTGCCCTCCAACCTCTTTTGACTGTTATAAAGGACACTAGTTCTTTTAATTTCCAATTAAATGAGGCCTTTTCTAAGTTTCTACGACAACTCCTTCTATACGAAGTGACCTGGTCTAAAACAAACAAACAAAAATGAAATAATAATAATACTAAATAATACCATGTGTCAACATCGTTCTTTACTTAGGCAGCGTAATTCGGTTTCTATTTGGGACTGAGGCCCCCTCCTGTTGATTGTTCTAGGGGTTGCTTAGGCCAATGAACCCTTCTTCCTTGAGATTGTGCATATTCTGTTTAGTCGAGTGCTTTATCTTTAAACTGAGAAAAGAGCATTCTTTACAAACAATAGAAAATGGACTCTTGAATCTAATAAGGCATCTATGAAAATTTAATAACGCCCACTTCAAGAACCATGGTGATTGGCCAGTGATTTTTCATGTTGAGTTCAATCCAAACGCGTAACTTAAATTTGATAACGGTATTTTTTTCTTTTTTCTCCTTCGCCAGTGATAAAAATAACAACGTAATTTTAATCAATAGGTCTCCGGAACACTATATGATCAATTTTTCGTTGATTTTTCTTTAGTGTTGTTCTGTGCATGTGAGAGAAATGTTGTCTATAGAGAGTGTTACACTTTTTCTGCCTGCAATACTGGCTGTAGTAACATGTGTACTGACTTTTATCTTTATTCGTCGAAACGCAACTAAACAGTTGAATGATTTGCCTGGACCTAAGCCTATTCCCTTTTTCGGAAATGCTTTAGACTTGTTTGTCCCTTCAGAACAAAGACTTCCTGTAATAAAAAATTGGCACAAAGAATTTTCTAGTTATCCTTTTATGAGGCTTTGGATTGGAAATCGACCGAACATTTTTGTGACCCGTGCATCTGCTGCTGAAGTTATTTTAAGAAGTAGCAAGCACATTGAAAAAGCATATGAATATAGTTTTCTTCATCCCTGGCTTGGCACAGGGCTTCTCACCAGCACAGGTAGTAAATGGCATAGCCGTCGAAAACTTCTTACACCTGCTTTTCATTTTAAGATTCTTGATGATTTTTTGCAAGTTTTTAATGAACAGTCAAAGATTTTCCAATCAAAGGTCTTAAAAGCGAACGGAATGTCTCCCGATGGTTTCAATATTTTCCCTTATATAACGCGGTGTGCTCTTGATGCCATTTGTGATGCTGCAATGGGTCGTCATGTTAATGCTCAAGAAGAGGCAGATTCTGAATACGTTAAAGCAGTTTATGAAATAGGTGCAATTGTACAAAACCGACAACTTTACCCTTGGCTTCAACCGAACATAATTTTCAAGTGGCTCCCCACTGGTTTCAGGCATAGACAATGTCTGAAAGTTTTGCACGGCTTCACAGAGAAAGTCATTGCAGAGAAGAAAATTGAATTTAAGGCAAGGTATGAAAATGGTATAGATAAACCTGTCGAGAAAAAACGTCTTGCATTTCTAGATTTGCTTATTGAAGCTTCTGGTAATGGGAAGTACCTATCTGATTTTGATATAAGAGAAGAGGTTGATACTTTCATGTTTGAAGGGCATGATACCACAGCTGCTGGTATAGGGTGGTGTCTATTTTTTATCGGTCGTCATCCAGAGATCCAAGAGCGAGTTCACGAAGAATTGGATTCAATATTTGGAGATGACCCTGAACGAGATTTTACAATGACAGACTTAACAGATTTAAAGTATCTAGAATGTTGTATTAAAGAGGCCCAAAGACTTTCCCCCAGTGTTCCAATATTTTCTCGCCATGCTACTGAAGATATAGAGATGGATGGTTTTATTGTCCCTAAAGGGTCTGCAGTATCAATTGTCCCATTTCTTATGCATAGAGATCCTACCTATTTTAAAGACCCTGAACGCTTCGATCCCGATCGTTTTTTACCCGAGAATTCAGTGGGGAGACATCCATATGCATATATCCCTTTTAGTGCAGGTCCTAGAAACTGCATAGGACAAAAGTTTGCGATGATGGAAGAAAAAGTGGTTGTTGGCAGCATTTTAAGAAAATTCAAAATCATGAGTTTAGAAAAATTTGAAAATATTCCGGTGTTAATTGAGCTTGTAACAAGACCGAAGTGTGGTTTTAAAGTTAGGTTGTCTCCGAGATATATATAAGTCATCTTGTTTTTTGTTCTGTTTTTTAGTGCTTCGTGAAATACAATTTTGTACGTATCTTAAATCCTTTTTTTATTCTATTTTAAATAATAGGAGATCTCGAGTTACAGGTTCCCTTCGTAGTATGGAAGCCCCTCACTTTGATGTGGATTCGAGATAAGTCTCATAATAGGATTAACTATAAAAAAAAATCCTATGAAAGTAAAGAGCGAAGTAAAAGCTTAAAACGAACAAAATATATTGCTTTGCAGATTTCGGAAACGAACAAAATATATTGCTTTGCAGATTTCGGAAACGAACAAAATATATTGCTTTGCAGATTTCGGAAGATATATCTGCAAAGTTAGCACAAATAAACTGGCTCATGATATTTTCTTTTTGTAGAACTCGGAAATCTAGCGCTGTATTGACAACACAAAACCAATGCAAAAATACCTGTATTTTCTCTTAGGAGCAGAAAAGTCCACCATCAGTCTATAGAAAATAACAGACTAATTTATAAGACTCTCAATGGTCATATCGGCCATGATATCGACAAATTTGATAAAATAATTTTAATTTCCTGAAACACTCAAGCAAGCTCAGTTTTCAGTAAAGCGCTAGTTTATCTAATTTAAAGCGTAAATATGACGAGTCAGCTTATTTGAGCTAGTTCTGTAGGTCAAAATCAACTCTGGTTCTATTCGCTGAACAGTCTCAACAACAACGTTGCTGAACGGAAGAGCCAAAGGCCATTAGACAGGTTCTAAAATATCACTGACTGCACATGATGAATGAAAATTGAAGAAAGAAAAAACATGAAGAAATAAATGTTTTTTTCTAATAATAAACTATTGGATCAGCATTTTGATATGACCAAACGACAGTGGTGTCAATTCAGGAAATTTAAGGGGGCAAAAATCCATTTTTTAATATCTTGTTCGGGGAGGAGGATAAGTTTGTCTTGTTTCTCTTTTTTTTTAATGAAATTCCTTCAAAGCTATCTTTCAAATCTGGGAGTGGGAATAGGCCCCCCCCCCAGACACACATTGATTAGTGCCACTGCCAAAAGGATATCTATGGAACCATTCTTCTATATCAACATGTATTCATAATGTTGATTGGTGTACACATTTTCAAAAATCTGATTTTCCGTGAAAATTCACTCAGGCTGCATCAATCTTTGTTAAATAACATCCTGGCTAGCTAAAAATCTTCAAGATAAGGCAATAGAGCTCTATTGCTCAGATTCCTGGCAAATTTTCAAAAATGAATTCTTCGAAGTTGAATCTTGTTCGTATTTCGACAGGGTTGGTATAATATAATTTTTTTCCCCAGACTAAAAATTTTGAAGTATGAATCATCAGGGGAAATCTCTAGATTTCTCAGTTATCCATGGACAACCCCAAGCAATGCCCAAAAAACCCGCAAAATGATAATTCTTTTGAGGTGCAAATGTTGCTTTCTTTCATGCATCAGAGGCATAGCAAAGAGCCGTATGGCTTCAATGTATTTTATTAAATTATAAATTATTTTCCCTAGGGCTTCTTAATATCGAGGGGCTGGTCGTATGAACGTTAGAGTGATTTATTCAGTTTGAAATTGAAACTTTGATTGCCTTTTTTAAGAGTCACAAGGAGCTGGAGGCCCACCCACCTACCCCCTCCCCGCCACGTCCCCCCCGAGACCCATCACAGCCCTTGGTGTGAGTTATAAAAGCTAAGCAAGATGCGCATTGTTTACATGTAAGGTTGTTAGTTTTTTTTGGTGGGGAAAAGGCGGCATGTGTGATAATGGGTCTCCAAAAAGGCTTGGGTAATCACCCAAAAGGTGAAACTTTAAGGAAATTTGAGAGTCAAAGAAATTCAAGACATAGTAAATGCAGCATTGTTGTAAAAAGGGCTTATAAGCAATATCTAAGGACCGGCTGAACATATTTAGTTGAAACTTTCAAGGCATGCTCAGGGGACATTGAAGAGCGGTCGTAGGGCAACCAGCCACCATGTCCATTTTGGATGCATCCTCAATACTGACAGAAATCTTGAAAATATACGTTGTTCAAAATAGTTAAAAGGTCTAACAATTATGCCTCAGGGGATCCCATCTCCCCCACAGCCCCCGGGGTAAGGAATGTTTGACAGTTTTTTACATGCGGGATTTATCATTTGGAAAATAGGGAATATTTAATCCGTTTGCTAGAAAAGAGTTCGGGTATTGAGGTGGAATTTTGGGAGAATGTTGAGGTCTATGATGAACTAAATCAAAAGACACTATGTGTATCCCGGTCATCTAACAAGCATTTCTGCGATGTCTTAGGAACGGGTAAGGGTATTAGCTTGAATCTTTCTGGACCATTACTGCTGCTACTGTGACTGCAACTGCGACTACTTGCAACTACTACTACGACTACTTGCAGTTGCTGCTACGACTACTTGTGACGGCGACTACTTGTAACTTTGCCTACTTCCGGCCTCGACTACGACTATTTGCGACTAAGACTACTCGCGACTGTCACTGCAACTACTTGTGCAATATCTTAGGAGCGGCTTAGCGTATGAACTTGAAACTCTCAGGGCATGTTCAGGGGGGGGGATTATCGAAAATGATCGGAGGGTAGCCAGTCCTTCCCCCATTGGCTCTATTTAGATGCCCTCTTCCCAACATTTATCGGCATTTTGACAGGTATTTTGTTTGAAATTATAAAAAAGATGTAATAAATAGTCTCCGGGAACACTACGCCCCCTACAGGTCCTGGAGCAAGGATTGTAAATTCTGCAATTTGTGTATTGTTTATATACAGGATTCATCATTGGGAAAAAAGGTAATGTTGGCTTTTGGGTGTGTCTGAAATGGCAAAGGGTATTAAGGTGAAACTTTGGGGAATGTTAAGGAGTATGTTGTACTAAATCAAAAGACACTTTGTGTCTTTATTTTTCTTACTCTTTGCCGACTCAGTTTCACAGGTTGAGATGTTAAGGGTAAGTGTCCAGGGTAAATCTTTACCGGGATTGAATTGTCTAGAGGATTTTTCATGGGGAGGCGGGATTTTTCCATGGAGGTAGAGCCGTATTTCCCGGCATTATTTAAAAAACCATCAGAAATTAAATTAAAAAAACAAGTCTTTTCGACTGAAAGTAAGGAGCAATATTAAAACTTAAAACGAACAGAAATTATTTAGTATATGAGGAAGGCTACCCCTTACTCAACCCTCGCTCGTTACGCTAAAGTTTTCTAGTGATTTAAAAAGCATCCTATTCCACTTAAACGGTCCTTTTGTTTCAGTAGTTCTTTTTAAAGAGTTAAGAAAAAAGACCAAACTTTAGCGTAAGAGAGCGAAGGTCGAGGATGGGGCAACCCCCTTTTTTACGGAATAATTTCTTTTTGTTTTAAGTTTTAATGATGTTCCTTACTTTCAATGAAAAAAGTGTTTGTTTTTTTATTTAGTTTTTGCACAAAAACTCATTTATAAATATAATAGTTTATAGGCTATAAGTAAAAACAACTCAGAATGAATCTTTTTTCTCCCGAGACGAACAGTTTTTTTTATTATGGCATCTGATTACGATCCTACAATTTCCAATAACAATGGTTTTTTTTTTTAAAGGATAATGTTATACTGGTTCTTTAAAAGTCAGTTTTTTTAACGTTATCTAAACGGGCTAGCAACCATGTTTACGATTAAATAACAAGTTATTAATTATGCATGCTTATGGAAAACCAGATTTGGTGTTCATAGATTAAAGCAAATATTGCACTGTCTTGTTAAATATTTGGTTAATGATTTTTGTGACATGTTGTTTCTATTTTTATCTAATAGTTTTGTGTTCAAATTAAGAACTAAGTCAATAAAGTCAAATTGATTAAATACAGTTATCAGAATTATACCTTCTTTTTTTTAAGTTAATATCCAACCTATTTCTTAATACGGCTCGATCAAGTACCCCCAGTAGGAGTAGTAGGCACTCTGTAAAGAATAATTGAAAACGATGTCATTATTACGGTATTAATTGGTGGTACATTTTTTTCAAAGTTTCATTTGATGCCATGGAAATTGGCTTGGTTAAAAGTGATGCGGTGTGGCAACTCCTAATTGAAGAAAGTTAATGTCATTGCTGCAAATGAGTTTGAAAAGATTGTTATCCTTAAGGAAGGCTTGTTTGCTGGGTATTCAAACAAAAACAACGTCGTTTAAGGCATGTTTCACTGAAATATCATCTTAGTCTTCAAGCCGTGACATTACATGTTTCGACCTCAGGAAGGGTCAATTTTGAGGGGGGGACAACTTCAAAAATAATCTCGATATTCTGAGGGTCACGGGCCAAAACGCCCCCTTCCCTTTCGCGGGTCCATTTTTAACTGTTAATATAATTTATAACATTTAATAATCAATTATAGAGGTGAGTTAAGCAACTATTACGGCATTCCTACCTTTGTATGTAAAAAAAGAAACTAGGTACTTGTCGGTTATTGGAAACACAGCCAAGAAGTGAAGTTAGGTTAATCCTAATGAAATATTACAAAACATGATGACAAAATAATACTTATGAAACAAAATTATGGAAACCTAACATAACCTAATCATTACCATTTAATTTTTCAACGGAAAAATATCTTGTTACCCAAGCAAGTGACGGTGATTTTTTTTTTTTTTAACCCCAAAAAAACGACTAGGACACTTCCCACTAAGTTTAGTTAAGATCTAACCAACTATTCTGGTAGGCCGTGTGCAAAAAACAAACAAAATCGGTAGCATCTTTCCCGCAAAGCCCATAGGGGATATGGAAGTAGAATGTATCTATGGAATTCTACGACAGCTATAGGAAAACATTTCTATAGAAGCTCTACACCTTTTCAAAGAGAGTGAGTACTCCCCTCACATGGCCTTATACTTCTACGAGACGTATAGGAATTACTATGCTATTCTAAGGGTTTATGTTCCCTCCCATGCTATTCTATGGCCTTATGTTCCTTCCTGTGTTATTCTATGGGACCTCTACACGTGATTAAACATGTTTTGAAACTACATGCTATTTGCTTGCCTTTCCTTGGTACCTTCCCAAACGAGCGGGGATTCCCCACCGGTTCCTACACATTGCAAAAAAGTGAGCAGTATGAGCGGGGATTCCCCACTGGTTCCTACACATTGCAAAAAAAAGCGAGCAGTATGAGCGGGGATTCCCCACACAAGTTTGTTTCAACTCCAAGTTTTTCAATCAGAGTGGTTTTTCAGGCAACATCCGTTTTTTATGGGTCCAATCAGAGACAGCGGAGGTTTCTCAATATACGGTAAGTTGTGTGGTGATTGGTTACAAATAAAAGGAGTGATTTTTTATTCGTCCTTGAGATTTTGTGTTACAGCTTGACATGCTTATTTTTTAATTTAATTGGGATGAAAATTCAAAGTCTAGCATAAAGAGCAAGGTATTTTGGAGGGGACAGCTCGCTTCATATACGGGATAATTTCTATTCGTCTTAGTTTTTAACGATGCTCCTTATTTATAGTTGAAAATGCTTATTTTTTAATTTAATTGGGATGAAAATACAAAGTCTAGCATAAAGAGCAAGGTATTTCGGAGGGGGCAGCTCGCTTCATATACCGGATAATTTAGATTCGTCTTAGTTTTTAATGATGCTCCTTATTTCTAGTTGAAAATGCGTATTTTTTAATTTTAGTGTGTTGAAAAGTCAAAGTCTAGCATACAGAGCAAGGTATTTAGGAGGGTGCGGTTCTCGAAATAGAGCATATAATTTGAATTGTGCTTAGATTGTAATTAAGATCCTTATTTCTATTTTAAATTGATTAATTTTTAATGTAATTTTGTTTAAAATTAAAATTCTATAATAAATAGAAAGGTATTTTGTAGGTTGCAGATAACTAATAAAAATGCTAATTTTCATTAGTAGTTTTTTTTAACTACTCTACGTATGTCCAGTTGAAAATTCTTATTTTTTAATTTTATTTGTTTTAAAAGTCAAAGTATATCATAAATATCAAGGTATTTATGACGGTGCATCTCACTTCATATACTGGATAATTGGCATTCGTCTTAGTTTTTACGTATTCTCATTATTTATAGTTTAAAATTATAATTAATTATATTAAAAAAATAAGAATTTAAAACTGTAAATTAGTAGCAAAATTAAAAAATAATATGAATAGAAATTATCCGGTATATGACGCGAGCTGCCCCCCTCCGAAAGACATTGCTATTAATGATAGACTTTTTATCATAATTAAATAAAAAAACAAGAATTGTAAACTTTAACTAAGGAGAATCTTAAAAATCTAAGACGATTTGAAATTATCCATTATCTGTAGTAATCTCCACACTCCGAAATACCCTGCTCTTTATTATAGACTTTGACTGGTCACCCAAATTAAATAAAAAAATAAGCATTTTCAACTGGAAATAAGGAGCATCATTAAAAACTAAGACAAATGCAAATTATCAAGTTTATGAAGCGAGCGGCCCCTTCCGAAAGACCTTTCTCATTATGCTTGACATTTAATTTTCAATCAAAATAAATTAAAAACTAATAATTTTCGACTATATATAAGGAGCATCATTAAAAACTAAGAAGACTGCAATTTATCCCATCTATGACGCGATATGCCCCATCCGAAATCCCTTGCTCTTTATACTAGACTTTGACTTTTCATCCCAATTAAATTAAAAAATAAGCATTTTCAACTGGAAATAAGGATCATCATAAAAAACAAAGAAGAATGAAAATTATCCCATACAGGACGCTAGCGGCCCCACCGAAATACCGTGCTATTTATGCTAGACTTTGACTTTTCAACAGAATTAAATTTAAAAAAAATTATTTTCAACTAGAAGTAAGGATCATCAATAAATAATAAGACGAAGAGAATTTATCCGGTCTATGAAGTGACATGCCCCCTACTAAATCCCTTGCTCTTTATGCTAGACTTAGATTTTTCATCCCAATTAAAGTAAAAAAATAAGCATTTTCAAATGGAAATAAGGAGCAACATAAAAAAATAAGACGAATAGAATTTATACGGTATATGAAGTGAGCTTCCCCCTACTAAATACCGTGCTCTTTATGCTAGACTTCGAATTTTCATCCCACTGAAACTAAAAAATAATCATATTCAACTGGAAATAAGGAGCATCATTAGAACCAAAGACGAATAGAAATTATACCGTCTATGAAGTGAGCTGCCCCCTCCTAAATACCCTGCTCTTTATGCTAGACTTTGACTTTTCATCCCAATTAAATTAAAAAATAAGCATTTTCAACTCAAAATAAGAAGCATCATTAAAAACTAAGACGAATAGCAATTATTCGGTATATTAATTGAACTGCACCCTCCTAAATACCGTGCTCTTTATTATAGACTTTGACTTTTTCATCCAAATTAAATTAAAAAATAATAATTTTTAAATAGAAATAAGGAGCATCATTAAAAACTAAGACGAATGCAAATTATCCCGTATATGAATAGATCTGCACCCTCCGAAATACCATGCTCTTTATGCTAGACTTTGACTTTTCATCCCAATTAAATTAAAAAATAATCATTTTCGACTAGAAATAAGGAGCATCATGAAAAACTATGACGAATAGAAATTATCAGGTATATGAAGTGAACTACACCCTCCGAAAGACCTTGCTCTGTATTATAGACTTTGACTTTTCATACAAAGAAAATTAAAAAATAATAATTTTCATATGGATATAAGGTGATTAATTAAAAACTAAGACGAATGAAAAATATACCGTATATGAAGAGAACTGCACCGTCCTAAATACCCTTCTCTTTATGCTCGACTTTGACTTTTCATACACATTACATTAAAAAAGAAGCATTTTGAAATGGAAATATGGATCATCATTAAAAACTAAGAAGACTACAAATTATCCAATATATGAAGCAATCGACACCCTCCTATATACTGTGCTCTTTATTCTAGACTATGACTTTTACTCCAAAGAAAATTAAACAACAAGAGTTTTCAACTGTATATAAGTAGCATAGTTAAAAACTAATACGCCTTCAACTTATAACTTATATGGAGTGAACGTCACCGTCCTAAAATACCTTGCTATTTATTATATACTTTGACTTTTCAACCAAATAAACTTAAAAAATAAGCATTTTCAAATAGACATGAGTAACATCAATAAAATATAACACGAATGCAAATTATCATGTATAGGAAGTGAGCTGCATCCTCCTAAATACCTTGCTCTTTATGCTAGACTTTGATTTTTCATCCAAATTAAATTAAAAAATAAGCATTTTCAACTAGAAATAAGGATCATCTTTAAAAAATAATACGAATAGAAATTATCCGGTATGTGCCCCCTCCGAAATACCTTCCTCTATATGCTAGACATTGACTTTTCATTCTCATTAAATGAAAAAATAAGCATTTTAAACTCGAAATAAGGAGCATCGTTAAAAACTAAGACGAATGGAAATTATCCCGTATATGAAGTGAGCTGCACCCTCAGAAATACCTTGCTCTTTGTGCTAGACTTTGACTTTTCACCCCAATTAAATTAAAAAATAAGTATTTTCAACTGGAAATAAGGAGCATCATTAAAAACTAAGACAAATGCAAATTATCCCATATGTGAAACGAGCTGCCCCCTCCTTAATACCGTGCTCTTTATTCTTGACTTTGACTTTTCATCCAAATTAAATTAAAAATAAGCAATTTAAACTTGTAATAAGGAGCATTGTTAAAAACTAAGACTAATGGAAATTATCCCGTTTATGAATCGAGCTGCCCCCTCAGAAATAATTTTCTATTTTTGCTAGAATTTTAATTTTCATCCGAATTAAATTAAAAAATAAGAATTTTCAAATAGACATAAGGAGCATCATTAAAAACTAAGACGACTGGAAATTATCCGATTTATGAAGCGAGCTGCCCCCTCCGAAAGACCTTGCTCTTTATAATAGACTTTGACTTTTCACCCCAATTAAATAGAAAAATAATCATTTTCAACTGTAAATAAGGAGAATCATTAAAAACGAAGACAAATGCAAATTATCCCGTATATGATGCGAGCGGCCCCTCCGAAATAACTTTCTCTTTATGCTAGACTGACTTTTCACACAAATTAAATTAAAAAATAAGCAATTTCAACTAGAAATAAGGATCATCATTAAAAAATAATACGAATAGAATTAATCAGGTATATGAAGAGAACTGCACCCTCCTAAGTACCCTGCTCTTTATGCTAGACTTTGACTTTTCATCCCAATTAAATTAAAAAATAAGCATTTTCAACTTGAAATAAGGAGTAACATCAAAAACTATGACGAATAGAAATTATAAGGTATATGAAGTGAAATGCACCCTCCTACATACCTTTCTCTTTATGCTAGACTTCGACATTTCATCCCAATTAAATTATAAAGTAAGCATTTTCATCTGGAAATAATGAACATCATCAAAAACTAAGACGAATTGAAAATATACCGTATATGAAGTGATCTGCACCCTCCTAAATACCATGCTCTTTATGCTAGACTTTGACTTTTTATCCCAATTAAATAAAAGAATAATCATTTTCAACTAAAAATAAGAAGAATCATTAAAAACTAAGACGAATAGAAATTATGCGGTATATGAAGTGAACTGCGCCCTCATAAAGACCTTGCTCTTTATGCTAGACTATCACTTTTCATACCAATTAAATTAAAAAATACGCATTTTTAACTAGAAATAAGGAGCATCATTAAAAACTAAGACGAATGCACATTATCCCGTATATGAATAGAGCTGCCCCCTCCTTTATACCTTGCTCTTTATGCTAGACTTTGACTTTTCATCACAATAAACTTAAAAAATAAGCATTTTCAACTAGAAATAAGGAGCATCATTAAAAACTCAGACGAATAGAAATTATCCGGTATATGAAGTGAACTGCACCCTCCTAAATACCTTGCTCTTTATTCTAGACTTTGACTTTTCATCCCAATTAAATTAAAAAATAATCATTTTCAACTAGAAATCAGTAGCATAATAAAAAACTAAGACGAATAGAAATCATCCGGTATATGAAGTGAACTGCACCCTCCTAAATACCGTGCTCTTTATGCTAGACTTTGACTTTTCATCCTAATTAAATTAAAAAATAAGCATTTTCAACTAAGACGAATGCAAATTATCCAGTATATGAAGTGAACTGCACCCTCCTAAATACCTTGCTCTTTATGCTAGACTTTGACTTTTCATCCCAATTAAATTAAAAAATAAGCATTTTCATCTAGAAATCAGTACCATCATTAAAAACTAAGACGAATGCAAATTATACCTATATGAAGTGAACTGCACCCTCCTAAATACCCTTCTCTTTATGCTAGACTGTGAATGTTCATCCAAATAAAATTAAAAAATAATAATATTCAAATGGAAATAAGGATCATCAATAAAACGCAAGACGAATAGTAATTATCCAATATATGAAGCGAGCTACACCCTCCGAAACACTGTGCTATTTATTCTAGACTCTGAATGTTCATACAAAGTAAATTAAAAAATAATAGTTTTAAACTGGATATAATGAGCATAATTAAAAACTAAGACGAATGCAAATTATCACGTATATGGAGAGAACTTCACCGTCCTAAATACCGTGATCTTTATGCTAGACTTTGACTTTTCATACAACTTAAATTAAAAAATAAGTATATTCAACTATAAATGAGGAACATAATTAAAAAATAACACGACTGAAAATTATCAGGTATATGAAGAGAGCTGCCTCCTCCTAAATACCTTGCTCTTTATGCTAGACTTTGACTTTACATACAAATTAAATTAAAAAATAAGCATTTTCAACTAGAAATAAGGATCATCTTTAAAAACTAAGACGAATGGAAATTATCCCGTATGTGAAGCGAGCTGCCCCCTCCGAAATACCTTGCTCTTTATGCTAGACTTTGACTTTTCATCCTAATTAAATTAAAAAACAATAATTGTCAACTAGAATTAAGGAGAATATCTAATACCTAAGACGAATGGAAATTATCCCGTATATGAAGTAAGCTGCACCCTCAGAAATACCTTGCTCTTTGTGCTAGACTTTGACTTTTCATCCCAATTAAATTAAAAAATAAGCATTTTCAACTGGAAAGAAGGATCATGATTAAAAACTATGACTCCTGCAACTTATCCCATATATGAAATGAGAGGCCCCCTCCAAAATACCTTGCTCCGTATACTAGACTTTGACTTTTCAACCTAGGAAAAAAAAAAATCTAGAATTGTCAACTGGAAATAGGGAGCATCGTTAAAAACTAAGAAGAATGCAAATTATTCCGGTATATGAAGTGAGCTGCCCCCTCCGAAATACCTTGCTCTTTATACTAGACTTTGACTTTTCATCCCAATTAAATTGAAAAATAAGCATTTTCAACTGGAAATAAGGAGCATCATTAAAAACTAAGACGAATGGAAATTATCCCGTATATGAAGCGAGTTGCCCCTCCGAAATACCTTGCTCTTTATGCTAGACTTTGACTTTTCACCCCAATTAAATTAAAAAATAAGCATTTTCAACTAGAAGTAAGGAGCATCATTAAAAACTAAGACGAATAGAATTTATCCGGTATATGAAGTGAACAGCACCCTCCTAATTACCTTGCTCTTTATGCTAGACTTTGACTTTTCATCCCAATGAAATTAAAAAATAAGCATTTTCAACTGGAAATAAGGAGCATCATCAAAAACTAAGACGAATAGAAATTATTCGGTATATGAAGTGAACTGCACCCTCCTAAATATCATGCTCCTAATACTAGACTTCGACTTTTCATCCCAATTAAATTATAAAGTAAGCATTTTAAAATGTAAATAATGAGCTTCATTAAAAACTAAGACGAATAGAAAATATACCGTATATGAAGTGAACTGCACCCTCCTAAATACCGTGCTCTTTATGCTAGACTTTGACTTTTCATCACAATTAAATTAAAGAATAAGCATTTTCAACTAAAAATAAGAAGCATCATTAAAAACTAAGACGAATAGAAATTATTCTGTATATGAAGTTAACTGCGCCCTCCTAAATACCTTGCTCTTTATGATAGACTTTCACTTTTCATCCCAATTAAATTAAAAAATACGCATTTTTAACTAGAAATAAGGATCATCATTAAAAACTAATACGAATTCAAATTATCCCGTATATGATGAGAGCTGCACCCTCAGAAATACCTTGCTCTTTATTCTAGACTTTGACTTTTCATCCCAATTACATTGAAAAATAAGCATTTTCGACTAGAAATAAGGAGCATCATTAAAAACTAAGACGAATAGAAATTATTCGGTATATGAAGTGAACTACACCCTCCTAAATACCTTGCTCTTTATGCTAGACTTTGACTTTTCATCCCAATTAAATTAAAAAATAAGCATTTTCATCTAGAAATAAGGAGCGTCATTGAAAATTACGACGAATAGCAAATTATACGGTATATGAATTGACCTGCACCCTCCGATAGACCTTTCTATTTATGCTAAACTTTGACTTTTTATTCCAATTAAATTAAAAAACAAGCATTGTCAACTGTAAATAAGGATCATCGCTAAAAACTAAGAAGAATGGAAATTATCCCGTATATGAAGTAAGCTGCACCCTCAGAAATACCTTGCTCTTTATGCTAGACTTTGACTTAAATTAAACCAATTAAACCAATTAAAGACCAATTAAATTAAAAAATAAGAATTTTCAACTCGAAATATGGAGCATCCTTAAAAACTAAGACGAATGCAAATTATCCCGTATATGAAGCGAGCTGCCCCTCCGAAATACCTTGCTCTTTTTGCTAGACTTTGACTTTTCATCCCAATTAAATTAAAAAATAAGCATTTTAAACTGGAAATAAGGAGCATCATTAAAAACTAAGACGAATAGAATTAATCCGGTCTATGAAGTGAACTGCTCCCTCATAAGTCCCTTGATCATTATTCTAGACTTTGATATTTCATCCAAAGTAAATTAAAAAATAATAATTTTCAACAGTACAAATGATTAATGATAAACTAATCTAAATATAGTATTTCGCAGTGTTAAATCTTTAAAGGCAACCTAAGAAATTAAATTTATCTGTTTTATCTAAATCGACATTTCACAAAAATAAAATTAAAAAGTAAGCGTAGTCGACCGTATCTTATTAGAGAAGATGAGTTTTACTTCTCCTAGAAAATCGAAGGTCTCTGAGCTTCACGTATACATACTGAAGCCACTGAAATTTATTATAGACGGTGGAATGTTATAATCATTAAATTAAAAAATAAGCATTTTAGAAGGACACTTCTAATAAAAAAAATATTCAAATAAGACTAGACAAGAGTATTTATATTACGTTAAATCCGAACTCATACAGCCACTTCTATATATTATAGACTAAGACTTTTCATCACAATTTAATTAAAAAATACGCATAGTAATATATAAATCATTAGAATCCTAAAATAATAATACGACTTAAAAGTATACCGTATATGAATAGAGTGGCACCCTCCGTAATACATTGCTCTTTATGCTAGACTTTGACTTTTCATCCCAATTAAATTAAAAAATAAGCATTTTCAACTAGAAATAAGGAGCATCATTAAAAACTAAGACGAATAGAAATTATTCGGTATATGAAGTGAACTGCACCCTCCTAAATACCATGCTCTTTATGCTAGACTTTGACTTTTCATCCCAATTAAATTAAAAAATAAGCATTTTCAACTAGAAATAAGGAGCGTCATTGAAAATAAAGACGAATAGAAATTATCCCGTATATGAAGTGAACTGCACCCTCCTATATACCCTGCTCTTTATGCTAGACTTTGACTTTTCATCCTAATTAAATTAAAAAATAAGCATTTTCAACTAGAAATAAGGAGCATCGTTAAAAACTAAGACGAATGGAAATTATCCCGTATATGAAGTGAGCTGCACCCTCAGAAATACCTTGCTCTTTGTGCTAGACTTTGACTTTTCACCCCAATTAAATTAAAAAATAAGCATTTTCAACTGGAAATAAGGAGCATCATTAAAAACTAAGACAAATGCAAATTATCCCGTATGTGAAACGAGCTGCCCCCTCCGAAATACCTTGCTATTTATGATTGACTATGACTTTTAATCCAAATAAAATTAAAAATAATAATTTTAAACTAGAAATAAGGAGCTTTTTTAAAATCTACGACTAATGGAAATTATCCAGTTTATGAAGCGAGCTGCCACCTCAGAAATTCTTTGCTATTTTTGATAGACTTTGACTTTTAAACCCAATTATATTAATAAATAATAATTTTAAACTCGAAAGAAGTAGCATCATTAAAAACTAAGACGATTGCAAATTTTACCGTTTATGAAGCGAGATGCCCCCTCCGAAATACCTTGCTATTTATTCTAGACTTTGACTTTTCACCCCAATTAAATAGAAAAATAATCATTTTCAACTAGAAATAAGGAGCATCATTAAAAACTAAGACGAATGCAAATTATCCCGTATATGAAGCGAGTTCCCCCTCCGAAATACATTTCTCTTTATGCTAGACTGACATTTCACCCCATTTAAATTTAAAAAAAATCATTTTCAACTAGAAGTACTGAGCATCGTAAAACACTACTACTACGAGAAATTAATCACGAATAAGAAGTTAAATGACCAATCATAAGTACATTGCACTTTTTGCAAGACTTTCATTTTTCATCCCAATTAAATTTAAAAATAAGAATTTTCACAGACTAGAAAATGCTATATGGAGACACTCATTAAAAACTAAGACTGAATAGCAATTAATTAATTAATCCGGTATAAGAAGTGAACTTCACCCTCATAAATCCCTTGCTCTTTATGCTAGACTTTGATTTTTCATCCAAATTAAATTAAAAAATAAGCATTTTCACATGGAAAAAGTAGCAATATCAAAAACTAAGACAAATAGAACTTATTCGGTATATGAAGTGAACTGCACCCTCCTAAATACCTTGCTCTTTATTCTAGACTTCGACATTTCATCACAATTAAATTATAAAGTAAGAATTTTCAACTGGAAATAATGAGCATCATAAAAAACTAAGACGAATCGAATATATACGGTATATGAAGTGAACTGCACCCACCTAAATACCATGCTCTTTATGCTAGACTTTGACTTTTCATCCCAATTAAATTAAAGAATAAGCATTTTCAACTAGAAATAAGGAGAATCATTAAAAACTAAGACGAATAGAAATTATACGGTATATGAAGTGAACTGCGCCCTCCTAAATACCCTGCTCTTTATGCTAGACTTTGACTTTTTATCCCAATTTAATTAAAAAATACGCATTTTCAACTAGAAATAAGGAGCATCATTAAAAACTAAGACAAATGCTAATTATCCCGTATATGAAGCGAGCTGCACCCTCCGAAATACCTTGCTCTTTATGCTAGACTTTGACTTTTCATCCCAATTTAAATTAAAAAATAAGCATTTTCGACTAGAAATAAGGAGCATCATTAAAAACTATGACGAATAGAAATTATTCGGTATATGAAGTGAGCTACACTCTCCTAAATACCTTACTCTTTATGCTAGACTTTGACTTTTTATCCTAATTAAATTAGAAAATAAGCATTTTCAACTGGAAATAAGGAGCGTCATTAAAAACAAAGACGAATAGAAATTATCCCGTATATGATGTGAGCTGCACCCTCCTATATACCCTTCTCTTTATGCTAGACTTTGACTTTTCATTCTAATTAAATTAAAAAATAAGCATTTTCAACTAGAAATAAGGAGCATCGTTAAAAACTAAGACGAATGGAAATTATCCCGTATATGAAGTGAGCTGCACCCTCAGAAATACCTTGCTCTTTGTGCTAGACTTTGACTTTTCAACCCAATTAAATAAAAAAATAAGTATTTTCAACTGTAAAGAAGGAGCATCATTAAAAAATAATACGAATGCAAATTATCCCATATATGAAACGAGATGCCCCCTCCTTAATACCTTGATCTTTATAATAGAATTTGACTTTTCATCCCAATTAAATTAAAAAAAAGCAATTTAAAATAGAAATAAGGCGCATTGTTAAAAAATAAGTAGTATGGAAATTATGCCGTTTATGAAGCGAGCTGCCCCCTCCGAAATACTTTGCTCTTTATTCTATACATTGACTTTTCATCCAAAATAAAGTAAATAATAATAATTTTCAACTCGAAATAAGGAGCATCATTAAAAACTAAGACGAATGATAATTATACCATATATGAAGCGAGATGCCCCATCCGAAATACCTTGCTCTTTATACTAGACTTTGAATTTTCATCCAAAATAAATAGAAAAATAATAATTTTCAACTATAAATAAGTAGAATCATTAAAAACGAAGACTAATGAAAATTAGCCCGTATATGAAGCAAGTTGCCCCTCCAAAATACCTTGCTCTTTATACTAGACTTTGACTTTTCACCTCAATTAAATTAAAAATAAGCATTTTCAACTAGAAATAAGGAGCATCATTAAAAAATAAGACGAAAAGACTTAATCCGGTATATGAAGTGAACTGCCCCCTCATAATTACCGTGCTCTTTATGCTAGACTTTGATTTTTCATCCCAATTAAATTAAAAATAAGCATTTTCAACTGGAAATAAGGAGTATCATAAAAAACTATGACGAATAGAAATTATAAGGTATATGAAGTGAACTGCACCCTCCGAAATACCGTGCTCCTTATGCTAGACTTCGACATTTCATCCCAATTAAATTAAAAAGTAAGCATTTTCATCTGGAAATAATGAACATCATGAAAAACTAAGACGAATAGAAAAAATACGGTATATGAAGTGAACTGCACCCTCCTAAATACCCTGCTCTTTATGCTAGACTTTGACTTTTTATCCCAATTAAATTAAAGAATAAGCATTTTAAACTAAAAATAAGAAGAATCATTAAAAACTAAGAAGAATAGAAATTATTCTGTATATGAAGTGATCTGCGCCCTCCTAAATACCCTGCTCTTTATGCTAGACTTTGACTTTTTATCCCAATTTAATTAAAAAATAAGCATTTTCAAATAGAAATAAGGAGCATCATTAAAAACTAAGACGAATGCTAATTATCCCGTATATGAAGCGAGTTGCCCCCTCCTTAATACCTTGCTCTTTATGCTAGACTTTGAATTTTCATCACAATTTAAATTAAAAAATAAGCATTTTCAACTATAAATAAGGAGCATTATCAAAAACTATGACAAATAGAAATTATTCTGTATATGAAGTGAACTGCACCCTCCTAAATACCTTGCTCTTTATGCTAGACTTTGACATTTCATCCCAATTAAATTAAAAAATAAGCATTTTCAACTAGAAATAAGGAGCATCATTAAAAACTAAGACGAATAGAATTAATCCGGTATATGAAGTGAACGTCACCCTCCTAAGTACCTTGCTCTTTATGCTAGACTTTGACTTTTCATCCCAATTAAATTAAAAATAAGCATTTTCACCTGGAAATAAGGAGCATCATCAAAAACTAAGACGAATAGAAATTATACGGTATATGAAGTGAACTGCACCCTCCGAACTACCTTGCTATTAATACTAGACTTCGACATTTCATCCCAAATAAATTATAAAGTAAGCATTTTAAACTGTAAATAATGAGCATCATTAAAAACTAAGACGAATAGAAAATATACCGTATATGAAGTGAACAGCACACTACTAAATACCCTGCTCTTTATGCTAGACTTTGACTTTTCATCCCAATTAAATTAAAGAATAAGCATTTTCAACTAGAAATAAGGAGCATCATTAAAAACTAAGACGAATAGAAATTATTCGGTATATGAAGTGAACTGCACCCTCCTAAATACCTTGCTCTTTATGCTAGACTTTCACTTTTCATCCCAATTTAATTAAAAAATACGCATTTTTAACTATAAATAAGGAGCTTCATTAAAAACTAAGACAAATGCTAATTATCCCGTATATGAAGCGAGCTGCCCCCTCCTTAATACCTTGCTCTTTATGCTAGACTTTGACTTTTCATCACAATTAAATTAAAAAATAAGCATTTTCAACTAGAAATAAGGAGCATCATTAAAAACTAAGACGAATAGAAATTATTCGGTATATGAAGTGAACTACACCCTCCTAAATACCTTACTCTTTATGCTAGACTTTGACTTTTTATCCTAATTAAATTAGAAAATAAGTATTTTCAACTGGAAATAAGGAGCTTCATTGAAAATAAAGACGAATATAAATTATCCCGTATATGAAGTGAACTGCACCCTCCTATATACCCTGCTATTTATGATAGACTTTGACTTTTTATCCTAATTAAATTAAAAAACAAGCATTTTCAACTAGAAATAAGGAGCATCGTTAAAAACTAAGACGAATGGAAATTATCCCGTATATGAAGTGAGCTGCACCCTCAGAAATACCTTGCTCTTTGTGCTAGACTTTGACTTTTCACCCCAATTAAATTAAAAAATAAGCATTTTCAACTGGAAAGAAGGAGCATCTTTATAAAATAAGACACAGCGAATTGATACCATATGTGAAACGAGCTGCCCCCTCCGTAATACCTTGCTCTTTATGCTTGACTTTGACATTTCATCCAAATTAATTTAAAAATAAGCATTTTAAACTATAAATAAGGATCATTTTTAAAAACTAAGACTAATGGAAATTATTCAGTTTATGAAGCGAGCTGCCCCCTCCGAAAGAACTTGCTCTTTATGCTAGACTTTTAATTTTCATTCCAATTAAATTAAAAAATAAGAATTTTCAACTAGAAATAAGGAGAATCATTAAAAACTAAGACTAATGCACATTATCCGGTTTATGAAGAGAGATGCACCCTCCGAAATACCTTGCTCTTTATTCTAGACTTTGACTTTTCATCCCAATTAAATAGAAAAATAATAATTTTCAACTTGAAATAAGTAGAATCATTAAAAACGAAGACGAATGAAAATTATCCATTTTATTATGCAAGTTGCCCCTCCAAAATACCTTGCTCTTTATACTAGACTTTGACTTTTCACCTCAATTAAATTAAAAATAAGCATTTTCAACTAGAAATAAGGAGCATCATTAAAAAATAAGACGAATAGAATTTATCCGGTATATGAAGTGAACGGCACCCTCATAAGTACCTGGCTCTTTATTCTAGAATTTGAATTTTAATCCAAATTAAATTAAAAAATAAGAAATTTCAACACTAATAATGATCCTTATAAAAAAATAAGACAAAACTAATTTAGGCTGTATATGAAGTTAACTGCACCCTCCGAAATACCTTGCTCTTTATGCTAGACTTCGACATTTCATCCCAATTAAATTATAAAGTAAGCATTTTCAACTAGAAATAATGAACTTCATTAAAAACTAAGACGAATACAAAATATACGGTATATGAAGTGAACTGCACCCTCCTAAATACCCTGCTCTTTATGCTAGACTTTGACTTTTCATCCCAATTAAATTAAAAAATAAGAATTTTAAAATAAAAATAAGGAGAATCATTAATAAATAAGACGAATAGAAATTAGTCGGTATATGAAGTGAACTGCACCCTCCTAAATACCCTGCTCTTTATGCTAGACTTTGACTTTTTATCCCAATTAAATTAAAAAATAAGCATTTTTAACTAGAAATAAGGAGCATCATTAAAAACTAAGACGAATCCTAATTATCCCGTATATGAAGCGAGCTGCCCCCTCCGTAATACCTTGCTCTTTATGCTAGACTATGACTTTTCATCCCAATTAAATTAAAAAATAAGCATTTTCAACTAGAAATAAGGAGCATCATTAAAAACTAAGACGAATAGAAATTATTCGGTATATGAAGTGAACTGCACCCTCCTAAATACCTTGCTCTTTATGCTAGACTTTGACTTTTCATCCCAATTAAATTAAAAAATAAGCATTTTCAACTAGAAATAAGGAGCGTCATTAAAAACTAAGACGAATAGAAATTATCCCGTATATGAAGTGAACTGCACCCTCCTAAATACCCTGCTCTTTATGCTAGACTTTGGCTTTTCACACCAATTAAATTTAAAAAATAAGCATTTTCAACTGGAAATAAGGAGCATCATTAAAAACTAAGACGAATGCAAATTATACCGTATATGAAGCGAGCTCCACCCTCCGAAATACCTTGCTCTTTATGCTAGACTGTGACTTTACAGCCCAATTAGATTAAGAAACAAGCGTTTTCAACTGGAAATAAGGACCATAATTAAAAACTAACACGAATGCAAATTATACAGTATATGAAGTGAACGTCCCCGTCCTACATACCTTGCTATTTATTCTAGAATTTGACTTTTCATCCAAATTAAATTAAAAAATAAGAATTTTCATCTATAAATAAGGAACATCCTTATAAACTAAAACGAATGAAAATCTTCCTGTATAGGAATATAGCTACCCCCTCCGAAAGACCTTGCTCTTTATGCTAGACTATGACTTTTTATCACAATTAAATTAAAAAATAAGAATTTTCAACTAGAACTAAGGAGCATCTTTAAAATCTAAGACGAATGGAAATTATCCCGTATATGAAGAGAGCTGCCCCCTCCGAAATACCTTGCTCTTTATGCCAGACTTTGACTTTTCATCCCAATTAAATTAAAAAATAAGCATTTTCAACTAGAAATAAGGAGCATCATTATAACATAAGACGAATAGAAATTATCCGTTATATGAAGTGAACTGCACCCTCCTAAATACCTTGCTCTTTATGCTATACTTTGACTTTTCATCCCAATTAAATTAAAAAATAAGAATTTTCAACTGGAAATAAGGAGCATCATTAAAAACTAAGACGAATGCAAATTATCCCGTATATGAAGTGAACTGCCCCCTCCGAAATTCCTTGCTCTTTATGCTAGACTTTGACTTTTCATCCCAATTAAATTAAAAAATAAGCATTTTCAACTAGAAATAAGGAGCTTCAATAAAAACTAAGACGAATAGAAATTATCCGTTATATGAAGTGAACTGCACCCTCCTAAATACCTTGCTCTTTATGCTAGACTTTGACTTTTTATCCCAATTAAATTAAAAAATAAGCATTTTCAACTAGAAATAAGGAGCATAATTAAAAACTAAGACGAATGCAAATTATCCAGTATATGAAGTGAACTGCACCGTCCTAAATACCTTGCTCTTTATGCTAGACTTTGACTTTTCATCCCAATTAAATTAAAAAATAAGCATTTTCAACTAGAAATAAGGACCATCTTTAAAAACTAAGACAAATTCAAATTATCCGGTATATGAAGTGTGCGACCACCACAGTATGATCTTGCACCTTATTTGTGACTTTGAATATTCATCACAAGTAAATTAAAAAATAAGCATTGTCAACTAAAAGTAAGGAAAATAGTTAAGATCTAAGACAAATGGAACTTATACCGTATGTGAAGTGAGCTGTCCCCACCGAAATACCTTGCTTTTTATGCCAGACTTTGTCTTTTCATCCTAATTAAATTAAAAAATAAGCTTTTTCAACTAGAAATAAGGAGCATCGTTAAAAACTAAGACGAATAGAAATTATCCTGTATATGCAGCGAGCTGCACCCTCCTAAATACCTTGCTCTTTATGCTAGACTTTGACTTTTCATCCCAATTAAATTAAAAAATAAGAATTTTCAACTTGAAATAAGTAGCATCATTAAAAACTAAGACGAATGCAAATTATCCCGTATATGAAGCGAGCTGCCCCCTCCGAAATTCCTTGCTCTTTATGCTAGACTTTGACTTTTCATCCCAATTAAATTAAAAAATAAGCATTTTCAACTAGAAATAAGGAGCTTCAATAAAAACTAAGACGAATAGAAATTATCCGTTATATGAAGTGAACTGCACCCTCCTAAATACCTTGCTCTTTATGCTAGACTTTGACTTTTTATCCCAATTAAATTAAAAAATAAGCATTTTCAACTAGAAATAAGGAGCATCATTAAAAACTAAGACGAATGCAAATTATCCAGTATATGAAGTGAACTGCACCCTCCTAAATACCTTGCTCTTTATGCTAGACTTTGACTTTTCATCCCAATTAAATTAAAAAATAAGCATTTTCATCTATAAATGAGGAACATCCTTAAAAAATAAGACGAATGCAAATCATCCGGTATATGAAGTGAGCTACCCCCTCCGAAATACCTTGCTCTTTATGCTAGACTTTGACTTTTTATCATAATTAAATTAAAAAATAAGCATTTTCAACTAGAAATAAGGATCATCGTTAAAAACTAAGACAAATAGAAATTATCCCGTATTTGAAGAGAGCTGCCCCCTCCGAAATACCTTGCTCTTTATGCTAGACTTTTCATCCTAATTAAATTAAAAAACAAGCATTGTCAACTAGAAATAAGGAGCATCGTTAAAAACTAAGACGAATGGAAATTATCCCGTATATGAAGTGAGCTGCACCCTCAGAAATACCTTGCTCTTTATGCTAGACTTTGACTTTTCACCCCAATTAAATTAAAAAATAAGCATTTTCAACTGGAAATAAGGAGCATCATTAAAAACTAAGACAAAGGCAAATTATCCCGTCTATGAAGCGAGCTGCCCCCTCCGTAATACCTTGCTCTTTATTATAGAATTTGAATTTTAATCCACATTAAATTAAAAATAATCAATTTCAAATAGAAATAATGCGCATTTTTAAAAACTAAGACGACTGGACATTATGCCGGTTATGAAGCGAGCTGCCCCCTCCGAAATACTTTGCTCTTTATGCTTGAATTTGACTTTTCATCCCAATTAAATTCAAAAATAAGAATTTTCGACTAGAAATAAGGAGCATCATTAAAAACTAAGACGAATGCAAATTATCCGGTATATGAAGTGAGCTGCCCACTCCGAAAGATCCTGCTATTTATACTAGACTTATGACTTTTCACCACCATTAAATAGAAAAATAATAATTTTAAACTATAAATATGGATATTAATAAAAATCGAATCAGAATGAAATGTAGACGTTTTAGTAAGCAAGTGGCCCCTCCGAAACACCTTGTCCTTTATACTAGACTGACTTTTCACCCGAATTAAATTAAAAAATAAGCAATTTAAACTAGAAGTAAGGAGCATCGTTAAAAAATAAGACGAATGGAAATTATCCCTTATATGAATAGAACGTCACACTCATAAATCCCTTGCTCTTTATGCTAGACTTTGATTTTTCATCCCAATTAAATTAAAAAATAAGCATTTTCAAATGGAAAAAGGAGCAATATCAAAAACTAAGACAAATAGAAATTATACGGTATATGAAGTGAACTGCACCCTCCTAAATACCTTGCTCTTTATGCTAGACTTTGACTTTTCATCCCAATTAAATTAAAAAATAAGCATTTTCAACTAGAAATAAGGAGCATCATTAAAAACTAAGACAAATAGAAATTATCCGGTATATAAAGTTAACTGCCCACTAATAAATTACCTTTTTATTTATTATATACTACGAAATTTTACCCCAATTAATTTAAAGAATAATCAATTTAATACAAAAATAAGAAGAATCATAAAAAACTAAGACGAATAGAAATTATCCGGTATATGAATTGAAAGGAGCCCTCCTAACTACATTGATCTTTATTATAGACTTTCACTTTTTCATAACAATTTCATTAAAAAATACTAATTTTTAACTATAAATAAGGATCATCATTAAAAACTTAGACGACTGCTAATTATAACGTATATGACTAGAGCTGCACCCTCCGTAATACCTTGCTCTTTATACTAGACTTTGACTTTTCATCCCAATTAAATTAAAAAATAAGCATTTTCAACTAGAAATAAGGAGCATCATTAAAAACTAAGACGAATAGAAATTATTCGGTATATGAAGTGAACTGCACCCTCCTAAATACCTTGCTCTTTATGCTAGACTTTCACTTTTTCATCCCAATTAAATTAAAAAATAAGCATTTTTAACTAGAAATAAGGAGCATCACTAGAACCTAAGACGAATGCAAATTATCCCGTATATAACGTGACCTGCCCCCCTCCTAGATACTGTGCTCTTTATGCTAGACTTTAAATTTTCATCCCAATTAAACTAAAAAATAAGCATTTTCAACTGAAAATAAGGAGCGTCATTAGAACCCAAGACGAATAGAAATTATCCCGTATATGAAGTGAACTACACCCTCCTAAATACCTTGTTCTTTATGCTAGACTTTGACTTTTCATCCCAATTAAATTAAAAAATAAGCATTTTCAATTGGAAATAAGGAGCATAATTAAAAAGTAAGACGAATGCAAATTATCCAGTATATGGAGCGAACTTCACCCTCCTAAATACCTTGCTCTTTATTCTAGACTTTGACTTTTCATCCAAATTAAATTAAAAAATAAGCATTTTCATCTAGAAATGAGGAACATCATTAAAAACTAACACGAATGCAAATCATCCGGTATATGAAGTGAGCTGCCCCCTCCGAAATACCTTGCTCTTTATGCTAGACTCTGACTTTTCATCCCAATTAAATTAAAAAATAAGAATTTTGAACTATAAATAAGGAGCATCTTTAAAAACGAAGACGAATGGAAATTATCCCGTTTGTGAAGCGAGCTGCCCCCTCCGAAATACCTTGCTCTTTATGCTAGACTTTGACTTTTCATCCTAATTAAATGAAAAAATAAGCATTTTCAACTTGAAATAATGAGCATCATTAAAAACTAAGATGAATAGAAATTATCCGGTATATGAAGCGAGCTGCCCCCCTCCGAAATACCTTGCTCTTTATTCTAGACTTTGACTTTTTATTCTAATTAAATTAAAAAAAAAGAATTTTAAACTAGAAATAAGGAGCATCTTTAAAAACTAAGACGAATGTAAATTATCCCGTATATGAAGTAAGCTTCACCCTCAGAAATACCTTGCTCTTTATGCTAGACTTTGACTTTTCATCCCAATTAAATTAAAAAATAAGCATTTTCAACTTGAAATAAGGAGCATCATTAAATACTAAGACAAATACAAATTATCCCGTATATGAAGAGAGCTGCCCCCTCCGTAATATCTTGCTCTTTATGCTAGACTTTTCACCATAATTAAATTTAAAGACAAGCATTGTCAACTAGAAGTAAGGAGCATCGTTAAAAACTAAGACGAATAGAATTTATCCCGTATATGAAGTGATCTGCACCCTCCTAAATCCCTTGCTCTTTATGCTAGACTTAGACTTTTTATCCCAATTAAATTAAAAAATAAGCATTTTCAACTAGAAATAAGGAGCATCATTAAAAACTAAGACGAATGCAAATTATCCAGTATATGAAGTGAACTGCACCCTCCTAAATACCTCCTAAATACCACCCTCTTTCTTATAGACTTTGACTTTTCATACAACTTAAAATAAAAAATAAGCATTTTCATATAGACATGAGTAACATAAATAAAAAATAAGACTACTTAAAAGCATCAGTTCTATGAAGCGATCGACATCCTCCGAACTAACTTGCTCTTTATGCTATACTCTGATTATTAAAACAAATTAAAATAAAAAAAAAGAATTTTCAACTACAAATAAGGAGCATCGTTAAAAACTAAGACGAATAGAAATTATCCCGTATATGAAGCGAGCTGCCCCCTCCGAAATACCTTGCTCTTTATGCTAGACTTTGACTTTTAATCCCAATTAAATTTAAAAATAAGCATTTTACACTAGAAATAAGGAGCATCGTTAAAAACTAAGACGAATGGAAATTATCCCGTATATGAAGTGATGGTCTAGCGTGTCCGTGCTCATTTGTATCTTGTGGGAGATTGGCCATTCTCTATCATCTGCATTCCTAAAACGGGCTTCTTGAATGACAACTTGGACTTTTGTTGGGCCTTTAGAGGGTTTAATTCTAATCTGATGGACGGTCTTGTTGCTCTGCAACTGTGACCCGTTAGTCTCAGTTGGTACTATAGCTTTACGTAGCCTTACCAGAAGATGTCTTGCTCCAGTCCCATCTGTAAATAAAAACAAAAATTCATTTTTGGAGTGTGCTAAATATGAGAGGCTAGAGCTTATCGTAGAGGTAAAACCATGATCTCGGATAAAGTTTGGTAAGTTTGGCAAAATGCTTCTGGATAGTACACATTTGTTTTATTGTAAGGTGTATCATATGGCGAGAGGCTTCAGTTATTTGCACTACTTTTTTTTTAGGGCTTAAGTCGCTAATGTGCTTTCTTTGAAAAATATACCTTTACTTGATCTTTTGCGTCATGGTCTCAAAGCGTCAGTCCTTTTAGTCCATTTAAGCCTCCCGGTAATATAAATGAGTGGTACAATCTCTGCCAGCAGCAATCAGTCAAATATTTTAGCATTAGAATCAGAAGAAAGGGGGAAACAACGAGCTGAGGTGTCCTCTGTTCTGATTCTATGAGTGTACCTTCATCGTAAAATTTGAATATTCTCTGAGAGAATTCTTTTATATTGTTTTAGACATAAGTTCTCTCTACTTGGCTGCTGAAGACATTTGAAATTTTTAAGCCATTTGCTGCTGGCAATTGGAACTTCACTTTTCTTTTTTATAACTCCCTGCAACTTTTGTTTTTGCTATTGCTCGTGTTTTTTTTTCATTTTCTAGCTTTCTTTTTTTGTAACAATTGTGTTCTCTAGTAAAAATAATTTATTCGAGTTAGACCTAAGCCCATTACGACGCTGGGTGTCATAATCCGTTATATTCATCTCATGGATTATGCTTTTGCTTATTTCAGATTGTTATATCAGAAGCGCTAGATGAGCCTCGAGCATTGGCTCTTCACCCTGAAGCTGGTCTAATGTTTTGGACAGACTGGGGAAAAGTTGCACTCATAGAGCGAGCCTATTTGGATGGTAGTGAAAGGAAAATCATTGCAAATACATCACTTGGCTGGCCAAATGGCATTGCTGTCGATTTGATTGAGCAGAAACTTTACTGGTGTGATGCTAAACTTGATAAAATCGAGGTATTTTCTTCTTCTTTTTTTTTTACAAGGGATGGCTATACAATTTTTAGTGGGTTTTTGATTTCTAAAACCAAAAATCTATGATGGCTCATGGTCAAATACGCCAGCCATTTGAAAAGTTGGTACCACCCAAAAAGTGAATAAAGATTTGAATTAGGGAGTAAGCATGCATCAAGAAATAAATTGTTGGTTTAATTTCATCTTAAGTATGCTTGCGGGTTTTCAAGTCTCTGAGAAGAACCTGTGTCTCTTTTCTCCTTTGTTGAAAGATGTCTTCCTGACAAATGCCTCGTAACCATCGCCTTTTCCAACTCTTGTCATTTCAGCACATTATCTTGTGACTCTAGCCTCCTTCTTGGCGTTCGTTTAATAGTAACAAAACATTTTGACAGTCAATTATTTCTGAATTTCGTACTCTAAAAATACTATGACAACCAGCCCTTGGTAAGAGTGACTGAGACAACCCCAGAGCCTCAAAGTTATATGATGGTTCTAAAGAGTAAAGAAGAAAAAAGAGGTTTGATTGTGAACAATCTGATATAGTTTTCATAGAAAAACTGTTTTTATACTCAATGAATAATTTTTCATCAGTTTTATCAGATTTTTTATGTTTGAAAAAGTCTCTTTTGTTGCTTGATTGATAGCTCAATCGTATTCGCTATGCCTAATGTGTACACTCAAATATTATAACTTTGGTTTGGTCCCTATCTGAGAGAAATAAAGATCATGAAGTTGTATTCACTATTCAAAGTTCTATGAGGCAGGAAAAAAAAAACTATTGTTAAAAAATATACAATTTTACACGATATGGGATACTAGATAAGACGAGTTGGGCCCGTGAATTCACCTTCAAGATTTCCTGAGATCTTGCTGTTTCATTTTTCTTTCTTAGGGCTATGAGAAGGACTAAGTATATTTTATGTGTGTAACTAAACACAAGCCGCAAGGACCGGGTTTATAAGAACAAAAGCTGAAAACAAATAAACAATTACTGTCAAAAAGATCTTGGTTACTTCCTTCATCAGAAAGTGCTCTCTGTGATGCAAATATTAATGGACACATGCCCATTTGGATATACATCCTCATATGTTTAGTACTATTTTAACAGTTACTTTTGAAAAATTTAACAAGTGAACTTGTTTCCCTAGTAGCCATGCCGAAAATATCCATGCTTAGGTCAGTCAGTTTCAAACATTATATGTTCTGAATGGTCATTTTCCCCACACTTTGATCAAAAAGGAGCCATCATACAGTCGAAACCTTCTGAAATGCTTTTTTTTTTAATCTAAGTACCCTTAAATTCTTTCTTGGTGGAATAATCCGTCTTGATCTCTCATTGGTTCGCCCTAGTAAGAAAATATTGTATTCTTAACCTACAATTTTCAATATCTAGAGGAGTGGATCCCCTTTTGATTTTTTTTTTTTTCAAATGATTGTCATCGACATAGTACGTGTAAATTGTGGTAATTATAACCTGATATGTGATTATAAGATGATGCCTCTGCAATGAAATACTTATAGCAGTTTCAATTCATCATGTTAGAACCGTATAACCTTTTCTGACTTTCTTGTTTGCAGAAATTGATGTTTTAAGTTGAACGAACTGAACTAATATGGTAAATTTCATTGAACTTTAACTGCGCACTTTCTCTAACGGGAAAAAAAAAAAAAAAAAACAAGCCCTCAGCGTGTTCAAGAAAGAACAAGTATAATAGTCAGTAAAATTATTATTGCTCTGGGCCTGCAAAGGTTAATAACACGATATCACCACTATTTATTCACGAGAATGATTTTCTCCAGTTAGAAGCTCCTCCCCCCTGGCAATTAAATGTTTTGATCGATCGCTTCAACCAGAATTGATCCCAAAACGTCCTTTTTTTCTTCTTTGTTTGGTAGCGATATTTCTAATTATTACTTCTTAATTATTGGGATCTTAACCTTCTGTCCCTCCATGTACTGCCTAGTATAGTCTCATTCCCCTCCCTCCTCCACATTATCCTCTCAAATGAGCCCTTAAACAGCACTCTATGATGTTCTAGTGCCCCGCTAGCAGTGAAGAAGAAGAAGAAAAAGGACAAATCAGTGCTACCCATGCTAAAAAGTGATTTTCCTTGTTGTTCAAACCAGGGGGTTGTAAATTTCCTTTATCAGGGTTTCCGCACTGGCGATTCCATTGGTTTGCTCTTTGTTCTGACCCGACACCATTTTTGAGGAGTTTCAGGCTATTTTTCAAAATTAATAAATTAGTTTTTAAAATAACATCTTGCTATTAAGACTAATCGAGATAATACTTACCATTCCTGAATCAGCTACAATTGGCATTTTTTAAACAATTTTTTTAATGTAATTTTTATTTTGTTGCTATAGACCGCGGCTCGTTCTTTACTATATTGCAGCTATCACTGTAATCGTGATAATGTTCTTGGCTTTTTTTCCTTTTTTTTATACCTCCGCGTAAACCGAAGTTCTTCAGTCAATAGTAAATTCGTCGGTCATGTTGAATTTCTTTATCTTTTTGTACAGACTTAACCAAGTACAGACTTTTTTTTTACAGAAGTTCGTTTATTTTTAGTCTAACTGTATTATCCATATATTTGTTAATGTAATTCCTAGTGCATTAATCCTGTAAGAAGAACTTCTTAAAGAAAAACTTGCAACACGATTTCAGCAATTATAACCTCAATAGGTCAAGTTTGAAACTAGCAGTTTCAAATTATTTTTTTCGGTTTGTTTGTTTGTTTCTTTTAGACCAGGGCACTTCGTATCGAAGGAATTGTCGTAGAAACTCCGAAAAGGGCTCATTCGATTGGAAATTGGAAGGCAACTAACACCCCTTCCACGTCAACCACTCCCCCAAACATATTCATTTAAATTGTTTAAATATTTCTTTTATCCAACATAGTTGAAAGTTCTAAAAAGTATGTTTATCGGGACGACACACCCCCCGTAGTACTCGGAACAAGGGTTGTAAGTTCATTCCATGGAGTATGTAAGGCTTTTATTGAAAGCATCGTTGTAGAAAATATATAAAGGGCTCACTAAATTGGAAATTCAAAGGTCTAGTGCCCTTTTTAATAGTCGAAAGTGATTAGAGGGCAACTAACCCCCCTCTCACGCCCAACTTTTCCCCAAACACATCCAATCAAAATTTTGAGATAGCCATTTTGTTCAACGTATTTGAAAATTCTGGAAATTAGGTCTATGAGGATTAAACCCCCCCCCCCCCACCACAGTCCTCAGGGCAAGGGTTGTAAGTTTTGCCCTGGGGGCATATAAGGTTTCTTATAAAAAACGTCGTAAAAACTTCAAAAAGGACTCATTCGGTTCAAAATTGAAAGGGCTAGTGCTCTTTTTAATAATTGAAAGTAATTGGAGGGCAACTAACCTCCCTCTCTCGCCCACCGTTTTCCCAAACACCTGCAATCAAAATTTTGAGATATCCATTTTGTTCAACGTAGTTGAAAGTTGGAAATTAGGTCTTTGAGAATGAAAACCCCCCTAAGAGCCCTCAGGGAAAGGGTTGTGAGTTATGCCCTGGGGGCATATGAGGTTTTTTACCATTTCCCCAAACATATCCCATTAAAATTTTGAAATAGCCATTTTGTTCAACGTAGTTGAACGTTCTTATTGGGTCTTTGAGGATGACAACCCCCCACAGCCCTTAGAGGAAGGGTCGTAAGTTATACCCTGGAGCTATGTAAGGTCTTTATAGAAAAGGTTGTCGTAGAAACTCCAAAAAAGGTTCATTCGATTGGAAATTAAAAGGACTAGTGCCCTTTTTAATAGTAGAAAGTGATCGGAGGGCAACTAACCCCCCTCACGCCCACCATTTCCCCAAACACATCCAATCAAAAATTTTAGATAGCCGTATTATTCCACGTAGTTTAAAGTTCCGGAAACCAGGTCTTTGGGGATGACACCCCCCCCCCCTCCCATAGCCCTTAGGGTAAGGGCTGTAAGTTATGCCCTGGGAGCAGTTAAGGTTCTTATAGAAAGCTTTGTCGTAGAAACTTAAAAATGGGCTCATTCGATTGGAAATTGAAAGGGTTAATGACCTTTTTAATAGTAGAAAACTGATTGGAGGGCAACTAACCCCCCTCTCACGTCCACCATTTCCCCAAAAACATCCAATCAACATTTTGAGATAGCCATTTTGTTCTAAGTAGTTGAAAATTTCGGAAATTATGTCTTTGAGGATGACAAACCCCCCACAGCCCCCGGCAAAAGTTGTAAGCTTTGCCCTCGGGGCATATAAGGTTTTCATAAAAAGCGTTTTCGTATAAAATTCCAAAAGGGCTAATTCAATTGGGAATTGAGAGGGCTAGTGCCCTCTTTAATAGTCAAAAGCGATTGGAGGACGAATCTCCCCACCTCCGCGCCCATCACTTCCTCAAACACCTCCAATCAACATTCTGATATAGCCATTTTGTTGAACATAGTTGAAGGGTCTGGAAATTATGTCTTTGAGTATGACAATCCCCCCACAGCCCTCAGGGCTAGGGTTGTAAGTTATGCCCTGGGGCATATAAGGGTTTTATAGAAAGTGTTGTCGTAGAAACTTTAAAAAGGGCTCTTTCAATTGGAAATTGAGAGGGTTATTGCCCTTTTTAATAGGCAAAAGTAATTGGAGGATAACTAACCCTCCTCTCACGCCCAACATTTTTCTGAACACATTCAATCAAAATTTTGAGATAGCCATTTTGTTCAACGTAGTTGAAAGGTCCGTAAATTGTGTCTTTGAGGATGACAACCCCCTCCCCCCGAAACTCTCAGGGCAAGGGTTGTAAATTATGGCCTGGGGGCATATAAGGGTTTAATAGAAAGTGTTGTCATAGAAACTTCAAAAAGGACTCGTTCGATTGGAAATTGAAAGGGCTAGTGCCCTTTTTAATAGTAGAAAGTGAATGGAGGATAACTAACCACCCTTTCACGGCCAACATTTTTCCGAACACATTGAATCAATATTTTGAGATAGCCATTTTGTTCAACGTAGTTGAAAGGTCCGTAAATTATGTCTGAGGATCACAAACACCTCACAGTCCCCGGCATAGGTTGTAAGTTATGCCCTATGCCCTGGGGGCATATAAGGTTTTTATAGAAAGCGTTGTCGTGGAAACTTAAAAAAGGGCTCATTCAATTGGGAATTGAGAGGGTTTGTGTCATTTTTAATTGTCAAAAGCGATCGGTGGGCGATTGCCCCCCCCCCCCACGCCCATCATTTTCCCAAACACTTCCGATCAACATTTTGATATAGCCATTTTTTGAACGTAGTTGAAGGGTCTGGATTCTCTGGAAATTATGTCTTTGAGTATGGCAACCCCCCCCCCCCGCCCCCACAGCCCTCATGGCTAAGGTTGTAAGTTATGCCCTGGGGACATATAAGATTTTTATAGAAAGTGTTTTTATAGAAACTTTAAAAAGGGCTCACTCGATTGGAAATTGAGAGGGTTATTGCCTTTTTTAACAGTTGAAAAAAATCAGAGGGAAAATCACCCCCCCCCCTCCCCCACGCCCATCATTTCCCCAAACATTTTCGATCAAGATTTTTATATGGCCATTTTGTTCAACGCAGTTGAAAGGTCTTGAAGTTATGTCTTTGAGGATGACAACCCTCCCCCCATAGCCCTCAGGATAAGGGTCGTAATTTATGCCATTGGGGACATATAAGGTTTTTATAGGAAGTTTTGTCGTAGAAGCTTCAAAAAAAGCTCATTCGATTGGAAATTGAGAGGACAAACGGAAAATCAGAGGACAAATCCCCCTCCCACGTCCATCATTTCCCCGAGCACTTTCAATCAAAATTTTAGATAGCCATTTTGTCTTTGAGGATAACAAATTCCCCCAGCCCTTAGAGTAAGGGTTGTAAGTTATGCCTTGGGGGAATATAAGGTTTTTATAGAAAGCATGGTCATGTTAACTTCGGGGAGGGCTCATTGGATTGGTTATCAGACGCTCTAGTGCTCTTTTTAAGATTCAAAGTGATCAGATGGCAGCTATCCCCCCCCCAATACATACACGTCATATTGTCCCGAAATGCATCTAATAGAAAGTTATGAGATAGTCCTTCTATTCAAAATAGTCTAAATATCATATAACAAGGGTTTTGGGGTTGAACCAAACCCCAGAGATTAGGGGCAAGGGTTTTAAGTTATGCCCAAGGGGTATTTAAGGTTTTTATGGAAAGGATGGCTGTTTAACTTTAGAAGAGCCTCAGTCTGTTTTCCTGAAAAAGACTTTGTCAATATAAAACGAACAGAAATTAATTAAAAAAACTTTTTCCGCAAAATAAGGTTTTCAAAAAAAAAGCAAAGAACTCCATTAAACGAAAAATTGAATCAAATAATCTACCAAGCATACAACTACAACAAATCAGTATCAATAAATAAATGAAACACAAAACAAGCAAAAACCGATATAAATAACAGAGTCAGTCTCAAAGCAAGTAAAAAATAATATTGATTCTGTCTCAAAACCCCTATGCTTTCTAAGAGCTAGAATATAAATTGTACTTTACTGAAAAAAAAATCAAATGAATTTACTGACGAAAATGTGCATTGTCAGTTTAATATACATATGCTGATATTTATTCCTTAAAATCTTAATTAATTTTTGATTTCTTAAAGTTATAAAATGAAAACATTTAAAAGATTTTTTTTTTTTTTAGCAAAGTACAAATTATATTTTAGCTTTTAGAAAGCATAGGGGTTTAGAACTCTACTCATATTAATTTCTGCTCGTTTTTAGTTTGACTATGTTATTTATTTTAATTTCTGTTTGTTTTGGGTTTCATTTGTTTATTGTTACTGATTTGTGGTAGTTGTATGCTTGGTAGACTATTTGATTTTATATTTTCCTCATTTTTGGTTTAATGGAGTTCTTTAGTTTTTTTTGAAAAACTTATTTTGTGGAAAAAGTTTTTTTTTAATTAATCCACACTAAATCGTTATTTTTGTTTTACCTGAGACCATGTTTGTTCTGATGGTGAACTTTTTTTGATCAGGTGCCATTTTCAGATATCAAACAAGGAGTTTACTGTTTAAAAAATCCAGAAAAAAATATGCGAATTGGTGAATAAGTGTTTTAAGTTCTCTTTGCAATATTTTCTTTGATTTTTTTTCCAGCTTTTGATGGTGGGCACTGCCCTCTTTTCACTCTGGACTTTCTAAAATATTTTGGATCTATACTAAAAAAATTTTAAGTTTATAAAGTGAACATAAATTTGAAGAAAATCCCTTGCGATATAGTTTTACTACTACTGAAGCTAAGGGAATTAAGGTGAAACTTCCAGGGAATTTTTAGGGGAATTTAGAACCAAATCAAAACTCACTAATAGTATGCAGAGTGTCTTAAGATTGTGCCTACAACATCTCAGGAACGACTTAGATTATTAAGTTGAAACTTTCATGGTATGCAGAGTTGGATTTTGAACTAACCAAAAAGTACTGTGCATACTACTACTATGATTACTGCAGCTAGTGAGGCTAATGATATTAAGTTAAAACTTTCAGAGAATGCTTAGGGGAAGTTTCAGCTAAGTCAAAACAAACTATGTGCATGCAGGTTTTCAAAAGGACATAGAAGCAATATCTTAGGAAGGGCTTAGAGTATTAAGTTGAATCTTTCAGGGCATGTTGAGGGGTATATTGAACTAACCTATAGGCGCTACATGCATGTTACCATTATTGCTGCTATTACGACTGCTACGACCACAGGTTCTACTGAGTCTAAGGGTATTAAGGTGAAATGTTCAGGGAGTATTTATGGGGATGTTGAACTAAATTAAAACACACTGTGTATTCAGGTTTCCAAAAGGATGTATGAGCAATTTCTCAGGAACAGCTTAGAGTATTGAGTTGAAATTTTTACAACGTGTTGCGAGGGATGTTGAACTAACCAAAAAGCTCTTTGTGTGTACGGCTAATTCTACTACTGCTGCTAATTCTGCTGCTGTTACTGCTACTACTAATACTGAGGCTAAGTGCAGGAAGGTGAAACTTTCATATAATGTTTAGGAGGATGTTGAACTAATCAAAACGCACTCTGTGCATGTAGGTTGCCAAAAGAGCATATCAGCAATCTCCCAGGAATAGTCTAGGGCAGTGTTCGGTAAATTCAGAGCCGCACGTGGCTCTTTGGTCCCTTAGGTGTGGCTCAGGCACAAATATCCATGGAAGGCACAATAATATTTTAATAAGAAAAACTTAGTAACAAGAACATTGCATCCTATTTTGAAAAATTAAAATTCTTCTATAAATCGAGAACATGTATAATTTTTTGTTTAAGTAAAAGATTTTAAGAACAAAGCAGATATTTTGAAAAGAATTATAGAGTTATATCAATGTCCTCCGGAGCCATTAAAGATAGAACAATCAAAATTTGTTCGAATGTAAACACACAGCATATGGAAGATCTGAAATTGGTTTCGGCTTTATCAATTGACAAGTCTTTTGAAATGATACAGCACAAGTTTCACTTTTTGTAAAATTTATACCTTATTCAGGCCTCAAAGAAGAACTTTTAGGATAATTACAAATGCTATCGCAATTGCTGTAACTGAGTGTATTGATAAACGTCATATTCCCCTCGATAAAATTTTGTTGATTCAACAGATGACGCCAAAAGTATAACAAGCGTAAGAAAAAGGGTTTGTTGCTATTTTGAAAGAAAAAATTAATCACGAGATACTTATTTACCATTGTATCATTCATCAAGTAGCGCTTCATGCGCAAACATTTCCGGAAGAAATTTGTAAATTTATGGAATTAGTGATTACAATTATCAACTCCATTTTAGCTAAATCTCTTAATCATTACCAATTCAATTTTTTTTTATTTCAAATGGAGAGTGAGTACACTGATCTTTTGCTTCATAACAAGTTACGTTGTTTATCAAGAGGGGACGTTTCAAAATGTTTCGTGTCCCTTTTTCCAGATATTAATGTATTTCTCGTTGAGGAGGGCGTTCAGTATCCAGAACTAACCTACGATTAGTGGATCTAAAACTTTTATGTCATAATAGACGTTACGTCTCATCTAATTTCTCCTTTTGAGACTGACATTTGCAGCTTTGAAATACACTTGCTGGGTTTAAAAACAAGGAAATATGGTACTCTAAATTCGAACGTCTTTGTGTTGAATTGGAAATAGTGGAGAAAAAAATATGATCTGAGTTCTCAACGCAAGTGGTTTGTTTTGAATGACCTGGAGCAAGGGTGCCGGCAGAAAATTTTCCAGGGGGGGGGACGCCAAAACAGCAGTGGTGGTTGGGTGACAGTTTAGGTGGTTTACGGCACGAAACTACGACTTTATCTCGAAGAGGACCATTTTGCAGTCATTTGAAAATCATGAGAAGCTAATTGTTTTAAAAGTATCAATAAGTATATTTTAGGCTTCCCAGTTGCAAAAGAAGTAATGCCACGTGGTGGTAGTGCTGGATTCAACCAAGTTGATTCACTTTATTTGTAATAAAATCATGCTATGTTTGGTGATCTGCAATTGCGTATCAGCTATAATGAGGGCGTGTGAGTCATTGTTTAGGTGGGGGTATGGTAGATTCCTACAAAAGTAAATTTTAATAGACAAACTGCTTACTCTTCATGAGGCTTCAGATAAATGTTGAGAGGGGAAGGGGGAGTTGGAATTAATTAAAATGTTTCTCTATGCTAATATGTTACAATCGCATATCTACCAGCACAGAGGTGGAAAAGGCAAAGCAGGTCTCAGCCCTGCCAGGAAATTCCTGTGGGGTGGCAAATACTTCTAGGAACTTAGTTTTCGGTAATTTTCAATGGTAATGTCTTTCTTTTTTATTTATATGAAGTACTTCAATGTATAAAAAAAATATATATATATAATGTATTTATCGATAAGAAATTCCTACTGTAGAGGTTGTGATGGCTTCAGTTATGTAGAAGATCAAAAGTCTCACTGAATTTCTATCCATACAAACAATAATACTCCTTTTCTTCCGACCAAAATTCTTTAGTAGTAATATTAACAAGGACTTTTCACCAAAATTACTATTCATCGCCAATTTTTAAAGTATATTCAAATTTTATCCGAAATTGAAATCGCAAATTTAAACGTGGAACGGTACTAATCAACGTACAATTATTGATTTACACATTTTAAAAGCAGTTGACAAGAGATTTAAGGGACAGGTACCTCAAATTATATCTTGTTAGGCCTGGGTATGATTTGGAAAACAATCAGAAATCAAATAAAAAAAGAGCTTTTCAACTAAAAGCAAGGAACAAATTTGAAACCTATTTGAACAGATTATTCTTTGTATGAACAGGCTGTCTCCTCTTTAGCTCCTTACTCTTTACTGTGAAGTTTGGCTTTTTTCCAAATTTTTAAAGAAAATTTGCAAATTTTTTTTGTTTAATCAGCAAGGTGTCGAAGGGGGCAGTCCCCCTTATATACAGAGTAATTTATATTTGTTTTAAGTTTTAAACTTGCTCCTTACTTTAGTTGAGAAACCTTTTCCATTTGTTAAATTACATTTCATGAAACTAAAATTTTATGAATATAATAATTTTGGCAACGCAGAAAAAACGCAACGCAGAAATTTTTTTTGATGGGTAATCGAACAGTTCGTGGTAATGAACTGTAACTTATTTACTGCGACCTGGCTCAATAGTAACCAAAACTCTAAAACACCGAATTTTGATACCAATTAAAATATCAAAAGAATTGGCTTATTATGCTGATTCCAAACATATTAGTTTCATTGAGTTTAGTCTTACTCAGTAAGTTTAGTCTTGCTTCAGTAGTAGTAAAACTATATCGCAAGGGATTTTCTTCAAATTTATGTTCACTTTATAAACTTAAAAAAAATTAGTATAGATTAATACCCTTAGACTCAGTAGAAGCAGTGGTCGTAGCAGTCGTAATAGCAGCAATAATGGTAACATGCATGTAGCGCCTATAGGTTAGTTCAATATACCCCTCAACATGCCCTGAAAGATTCAACTTAATACTCTAAGCCCTTCCTAAGATATTGCTTCTATGTCCTTTTGAAAACCTGCATGCACATAGTTTGTTTTGACTTAGCTGAAACTTCCCCTAAGCATTCTCTGAAAGTTTTAACTTAATATCATTAGCCTCACTAGCTGCAGTAATCATAGTAGTAGTATGCACAGTACTTTTTGGTTAGTTCAAAATCCAACTCTGCATACCATGAAAGTTTCAACTTAATAATCTAAGTCGTTCCTGAGATGTTGTAGGCACAATCTTAAGACAATCTGCATACTATTAGTGAGTTTTGATTTGGTTCTAAATTCCCCTAAAAATTCCCTGGAAGTTTCACCTTAATTCCCTTAGCTTCAGTAGTAGTAAAACTATATGGCAAGGGATTTTCTTCAAATTTATGTTCACTTTATAAACTTAAAAAAATTTAGTATAGATCCAAAATATTTTAGAAAGTCCAGAGTGAAAGGAGGGCAGTGCCCACCATCAAAAGCATGAAAAAAAATCAAAGAAAATATTGCAAAGAGAACTTAAAACACTTATTCACCAATTCGCATATTTTTTTCTGGATTTTTTAAACAGTAAACTCCTTGTCTGATATCTGAAAATGGCACCTGATCAAAAAAAGTTCACCATCAGAACAAACATGATCTCAGGTAAAACAAAAATAACGATTTAGTGTGGATTAATTAAAAAAAAAGGTTTTTCCACAAAATAAGTTTTTCAAAAAAAACTAAAGAACTCCATTAAACCAAAAATGAGGAAAATATAAAATCAAATAGTCTACCAAGCATACAAATACCACAAATCAGTAACAATAAACAAATGAAACCCAAACCAAACAGAAATAAAAATAAATAACAGACTCAAAATCAAAACGTGCAGAAATTAATATGAGTAGAGTTCTAAATGAAAACAATATACATTTTAAATGCTTTCTCTTTCTAAATTTAATAAATCCAAAGTTATTAAGACTTCAGGAGTAAGTATGTATGTTACCGTGACTGTCCGAAATTCGTGAATGTCGATATTCACCGGCGAACATCCGAAATACCTTTTTTTTCCCTTGGATTTAGTCAGCGTTGCCATTCAAGTTTTTCAATTTACTGCAAGGTTTGATGATGACAGGTTAGGTTAGATTTGGATAGGTTAGGTTAACTTAGATTAGGCTTTTAATCCATTTCTGATATTTATAACAAAATTTAACCTAGCCTAACCTAAACTAGCATACTCCAACCTAACCTAACTTTAACTTTTACCATCTTAGCTTGCATAAGACTGAAAAAGCTAACTTATAAAGCTAATTGAATCCAAGCAGAGAAAAAGGAATTTCGGACATTCATCGGTGAATGTCGACATTAACCAGATTTCAGATATTCACGGTAACATGAATAGGCTATATACTACCGGGAAAGACCGAAATTGGAGAATGTCGATATTCACCGGTGAACGTCCAAAATTCTTTTTTTCTCTCTCTCTTAGGAATTTAATCAGCTTTACCAGTCAGCTTTGTCAGTTTTATGCAAGGTTTGATGGTGATAGGCTAGGTTAGCTTATATTAGGTTAAGTTGACTCGGTTAGTTATTGCAATTTCTGTTTATTTTAGTTTTCATTTATTTATTGAGGGTGATTTGTGGTAATTTTGCAATTTGACTTTATTTCTGCTCATTTTTGGTTTAATGTAGCTCATTACTTTTCTTTGAAAAACTTCTTTTGTGGGAAAAGTTTTTTTCAAATTGAAAAGATAAACTAAATTAGCGCCATATTGGAAGTTTAAGAAAAAACGGAAATTGTTCTATATGTAAGGTTAGCTGCCATCTCCTGAGTCATCCGCTCTTTACATTAAAGTTGAACTTGTGCATTATGGAGAGCATGATCAATATCTTTTAATATATTATTAAGGGCTTTTAAATCGGTCTTTATTTTCATTTGGCAGAATTTTCTTTTAGTTAAATGATATGAGATCTTAGGATTTTTTGTTCTCTTTTTCATCTCGAAGACATGAGCTTGAGCACGTACATATTTTTCTTGGAAAAGGAAAATTTTCAGAAGCGATTCAAACTAGATTTTCCATCGTGATTTATTGGTGTAAATAATTATAGAAGTTTTAACGTAGATATAAGGCGAATGCTCGATTTTCCTCATTTGTAGTTTTTATAGGTGCGACTGTCATCAGTCATCACGTCCATATTTTTGTTTAGAGTTCGCATAGAAATCCAAATTCAGAGGCAAAGAATGAAAGTAAAAATAATAATAATAATAAAGTATGTGTAAAAACCACAGGTGCACTGAGATTCGAATCTTGGGAAGTGGGTAATGGTTAGTTTTTCCTGGAGAAATTAGGATTATAATGGCGATAAATGTAAATTTCTAGGCCTCATTTTTAAAACATTTTTGGATATGGGAGATCCGTTGCAGAACTAACATATGGCGGAGTGACCCTCCCCCTTTGTGTGCACGCATGTTGGAAGTGATTGTAATCACCTTAAAAAAAAGTTGTAATCAATCCTCAGTTCTACCTCGGTAGATTTTTGTTAAAGACCCGCTTTATGGTTTCAGTCACGTCTGTCCAGTTCGCTTGGGCCTTCGGCCCTCGCATATATGTTATCCTGGCGTCTCATATTCCTTCGCTTGGGTGATGCACACAGGCTTTGTCCCTCGCACGCTTCTAAGTTTCTTCTAGTTTATCCTCTGCTTTTAATCTTGTTACTTTTTGATATTTTTTTTTTTTTAATCGGCGAGTTGCCGACCCCTAAGTTTTTGCCCTATGTCTCTCTTACGATTTAAAAAAATTTATTATGTCTTTGAAATTGCATGCATTACTAAAGTTATAGAAAAACATTAGAACATGGGTGATAAACTAAGCATATACTTGTTTTTGAAGGTTGCCAGTTTGGATGGCTCTGGACGAAAAGAGCTAATTGTTGAAGGAGTTCCGCATATTTTTGGATTTACATTATTGGGTGACTATATCTATTGGACCGATTGGCAGCATCGAAGCATTGAACGAGCACACAAGAAAAATATTCATGAACGACGAGTCGTCATTGATCAGCTTCCAGACTTAATGGGCCTAAAAGCTATTGATATGACGAAAAAGAGAGGCTGGAATACATGTGCAAATAATAATGGCAACTGTTCTCACTTGTGTTTTTACAAGCCTTCAGGCCATGTTTGTGCATGTCCTATGGGTAAGTTTAATTTTGGGATTTTTTAAATCTGGCGGCTAAGATTGTAAATGCCAAGAAAAGTTTTGCATTGTGGAATATCCGATAAAAATTTTTTGGGTGGTGTGCTTTTCTTTCTTTCTTTTTTTCCTTTTTTTTTAATGTCAGTATATCAAGAAACTTTTTGTAAAATCCATTAATGAGCTTTTAATTTTCAAGAATATGAGTCAAATATTTTCCAAAGAAAAAAGATTCAAATCGGTTACCACTTTGTTCAAATTTCTCTTTCCCTTTCCCTCTCTCCTTCTCTCCTAAGATATTAGGCCCGTTCTTTTGCACTAAGATCGTACATCTAAGACCTCACATCTTTCTGCAAAGATTTCCGTTCTTTTAGCTCATTTTTGTTCTAAGATCTTACAGCTCACTGATGTTAGCAAAAAGTGTGAAAGACGCCATCTTTCTACCATATAGAACAATGATGAGAGTATTTTGATGATATACTCATCATTGTTCTTAGACCGCTGATCAGAGCAGAATGATGCAAGATCTTAGCACAAAGATGAGTAAAAAAAGGGCCCTATTATCCTCTCTCTTATACCGTCTTTACATTTTTGAGGTTGGAGAACCTGTTTCTCAAATCGAGTAGAATGTAACTATAGCATTAAAAAACTGTTACGATGTACTTCTGTAAAGCATTTATCTCGATAAAAATAAATTTTAGTAAGGTACAGTAAAGCTTAATTTGGTAAAATTTTGAATTGTTATGTCTAACTCCAGCATTAACCATTTCTATTTTTGCTAAATGTCTAACAAATTATTATTTTAATGTTGTCTGCTTTAAATTGTAGGCTATGAACTGTCAAGTGACGGCCATTTTTGTCTCGTACCTGAAGCTTTTTTGCTATTTACAAGAAAAGAAGATATCCGACGAATTAGTTTAGAGACCGAGAGCAGGAATGATTTCCTTATACCAGTTCAAGGGATTAAAGAAGCAAGGTAAGTCTTTTTTATTACTGAATAAGTGATAAATATACTTAATGATCAGTAGTTGAAACTTTTTTAAAGTTTGAGAAAACTATACACCCCTTCCCTCTTTTATTCTCTCTCAATCTATTTCTCCATTGTGTTTGTATAAAGCTGTTTAGTAGCTGATAAGCAGAAACAGCGGCACAAATTTTGATGTATGAATTTGAAATTATCTACTAGCTTTGGCATTCGTGTTTACTGAAAGTTTATTTTTGGACACTTTGAATTACTGAGTATGACCCATGCAGCAACATGGAATTCAACTTTATTTTATCACACAAATGTCATTATTAAAGCTTTTATATAACGAAGAAATTTAACAATTGTGGACAGGAACAAAACGGAAAGACGTTACCCATAATCATCTAACTTATCGTCCTATTTTCACAGTATTTTTTTAGGGGAAAGGATATTTCAGTTTCTAACCCTTGGTGACTGAGTAATGAGCAGAAATCGAAGTCTGATTTCCGTGTTTGTCGAATAAAATATAAAGATATCTTACAACCTCTTGTAACTAGTATTAAGCTGCAGTTGAGCGGGCACGTTTGTCCTACATTTGTTCTTAAAATTATTATTTATTGCTAGTTGGCTAACTTATTCCTTTTATTTCAGTTCAATTGACTTCGATATAACCGATAGTCGAATCTATTGGACGGATATTGGCACTAAGGCAATATCTAGAGCGTATATGAATGGTTCTCATTTAGAAGTTATTGTAGAATTTGGCCTGGAATATCCGGAGGGGATGGCTATCGATTGGGTAGCTAGGAATATCTACTGGGCGGATATGGGAAGCCATCGAGTCGAAGTATCGCGTATTGATGGCTCATCAAGAAGAGTTCTTATTTGGAAGGATTTGCCGAACCCAAGGAATATTGCCTTGGATCCTTCAGAAGGGTGAGTAAGATTTACGGATTAAATTATAAATTGTATTAAAAACTATAATAAGCAAAATATTTCTATACTATTGGCTACCTCCAATAGTGTACAACCTTCCTGTAATAATAAAATTTTACAATTAAGTAAGCTTTTTTCTTTGCTTTTACGTATTGACGGTTGACTATGAATGTGTCTATAATAATCAATACGGTGAATCTATACTCCACTCTAATGAACAAGAAACAATTTAGAACTTTTTACTATCAAGTGTTTCGTAACTTGCTTGCTATTTTTTCGATAGCGAATAACATTTATGTTAACCGCTTCAGTTTTCTTTTCAGCCTCATAGGAATTATTGCCTCTACACCGACATGAAGCTCATTTCACCATCAAATTTACTTTTTGACATCACAGGTGCCATGTTCAAAGAAGTTTTTGTTCGTGTTGTGTTCCATATCCACTCCCGACCTATAGTCCCTGTACCGATTGGGCTATGGAAACCCCCCTATTGTAACCTTTTATAAAAAAGGTTATATATTAGAGATTTGTAAGAGCAAAGAAGTAGGTTTGTCTGCCACATTTTCTGGGAAAAAAACTCTATTAAACTTAGTAAGTATTAAAACCTTGGAATTAAATTGAAATTTCGTCCTATAGGTTTTAATTCTAAAATCAACGGACTCGGTCTTTCAATTAGCCATGACTCTCAAGTCTTTCATCACTTCCACCAATTTGATTTTAATCAAAAATCAACGGACTCTTAATTCGACTCTCGGATTCTTGATTTGATTAATAATATTGTTCCTTAGAAAGTTGTAAGTAGTTTAAAACCTGTTTCTAGTTTATCCAAGTGATAGTGGTGTACATATCTTCTCTGGGAATGGTGAGGACTTCCAAATGAACAATGGTATGCCTTGTAAAAAGTTACATATAATGAATCTACAAGGAAGGCGAAGAAAATCGTGTCTAGATTTTATTAGAAGAGTATTTTCTTAGGAAGTTACGAGTATTAGTCGTTGAAATAAAAATATTTAACCATTGCTGCAAAAACAAGCAATTTGCAAAAAAAAAATCAAAGAAAATCCACTTTTATTTTCTTGTAGATTCCAGCTGTGCAATATTTGATAAAGAATGTCATTTGAAATTTTGCATTTTCCCATTGTACCGTGAAGAGTTTTGAAGAGTTAAACAGGTCTATTGTTTTCTCTGTAGAATATTATGATGAATTTTTTCTAGGTAATGTATATATTTACCCGATTTGTTTGCTTGTAATGTGGGCCTTCGTTGAACCCGATACTATTTTCATGCTTGTTTTAGGTTAGGTCACTTATTAATTTTGATGGGACAAAATTTTTTAAGACAAAACCTACTTCTATTTCCCAGATATTTAATATCAATTTGTTGATGAGGCTTGTGTTTCAAATTCCATAGTTACCTCCCCAAAGGAATACTTGACCGGCTTGGGAAACTATACAGTCGGTAAAATTTATAAACATTTCAAAATTTGTCTTTTTTTAGAATGGGACCAGTCCTTTAAAAAGAAAGTAATGTAAAGCCACTACTCCTGTGTCATTACTAAGGAAAACTTTTGATTAGTTGAAAACTTAATAAGCCAAATCAATTAAATCACTTTTTGCCTCTTGTTTTATATTTTGGCACCAAATAAATTGATTTCTGCTTTTGGTATACATTAAACGCACTGTATAGAGAAGAAAATTTCAGTTGGTGATGCTTTACTAGGTCTATATTAATTATAAGAACGTTTTCCTTCTGACACATAGAATTTATCACTTACCAGATAATGGGAAGCTAATTTATCCCTCAAAAATGCAACTCATTGCAGATGTCCTGAGAAAATAGCAAAATTGATTTAGATTTTGGTGACCATAAATGCCCTTATTGCTGATATTTTTTCTATACCAAATTCCACAAATTAACAAAAATTGACAAACAGAGACAGTATAAAAATAGGTTCCCACTCTACTCTCCACTCATACAGTTTCTCATAACACAATGGCCCAGTGCTCAAAATTGAAAATTATTTCCAATTTTTTTCGAATTCAAAAAGCTTGTTTTTCAAGTCGCTGTTGACTATTTCTGTTATTATTATGGCAATACGATCGTCCTAAACAAAGCACAGCAAGTACGTATTTTATCAATGCTGTTTGAATTTCCTAAATGGGATATTTGGGGATTTCTGAAGTCACTAATGCCAGTTATGAGGCTGAAAATTACGATTTGTGCCTCGTAAGACAAAACACAGCATACAGCATTATCCGTGTTCTTGAAATTGCATCCGATTTTCGCTACAGTTTGTGTTGAAGGACTTCTGAACTTGCTGATTTCATACATTAGGCTAGTATTTCAAAATAAAACAAAACACATTTCGTACATATTTCACTAATGAACTTTAATTTCTACTAAATTTATTTTTATTGGAAATCTTGTGAAGCATGCAAAGTACGTACTGTATCTTGCTTTTTACTATTAATTGCAATATAAGCATAGTATTAATAATTAGCAGTACAACATGCAATACCATTTCAGATGGACATCAAATACCATCTGTGGTATTGCTACTTACTTTGTTTTGGTTCTAGGCTGTTGTATTTCAAGATCAGTTTTTAAAACAGAAAATTCTTTAATAGTCTCCCTCTAATCCAGTTAAAGAGCGTCTCTGTTGTGCCATTTTTTACGAGGGCTTAAGCTTTGAACGAACTACCTTTGTCTGTATCATTTAGAGGGCTTATCGAACAATGTAAAAGTTAGAAATTCTATCAGAAATAACTTTCGTAGTAAAGACTTACTTTTTGGTCGGTGAAGGCATTTGGATATGTAGCTTTTTGTCTGTTGCCTATTAAAATACATCTCCTTCGTGCTTTGTAACACTTAACCTCTATCTTTGGTCTTTTGTTGTTCTTATTCATACTTTTACATTTTTGTTTTTACTTTCACTAAAGCTTTAACATTGTGAAGCTTGCTTTATCTTTTGAAAAATATAGTCTATATACGGTGTATATTCACTATATATACATTAAGACACTTACTGCAACTTAGATTCGATAAGTATTTTGCATCAAACCTTCAATGTTTAATTTTTCGTTATCGAATTGACGTTATTATAATGCAAGAATTAAGGAAGTCCCTACGCCTTGTTAGCTTATATTGCTAATATGTAGCCGTCATTGTTTTTAGTCCTGGATAAACTGGTTTAAGATTAATCACTTGCAGATTTAAGTTATCCTTTATTTTCACCTTAAGGGTATTTTAATTCTCTTTTTCATAACAGTAGAGGGCACTGAAGGTAGTTGTTTTTTTTTTTACAGAAAATCTGGTATGTATCATCTTGAGGTAGTAGGCCCTGCGTCTAATATGCAGGAGATTGAGCGTCTTGAGTTACAATGCAGGAAAATTTCTAATAACAGGTTTTGATTACTCCATGATTGATTTTGAGAACCTTTTATATTAATTCCTGTTTTCTAGATTTACGATCAGCAATAAGTGAAATTGTATTTATTTCCTAGATTCCTAGATGGCAAAGATTATTTCCACTTGGCAGACAATTCATGGATCTAATAATTTTTGTTAGTTTTATTGGTCTGTGCTTGGGTATCTGAATTTTTTTTTTTTCTGTCCTTTAAGTCTTTTACATCTTTTAGTTGTCTCAAATGTTGTCTTCACTCTTGCTTACGGGTAGCAAAAGTGTTGAGGCCCCGTAGAAATAGTTCTCAGTAGAATTTGAACAATTTTACGTTTTCACAGGTGGATGTATATAAGTGTCTGGGGTAAAGAGCCTCATATTGAGAGAGCTGCCCTTGATGGCAGCTTAAGAAGTAGTATATTAACCAGGATTGGGCGAGTCAATGGACTAGCTATAGATTTTGTTGACCGAAAGCTCTTCTGGGCTGATTTGGATGATAAGAAAATTGAATCTTCCGACTTGACTGGTCAAAATCGAAGAGTTGTTGTTAGCAGCGAAGTACCTCATCCTTATGGCCTGGCACAATATGAAGTAAGAATATTTTGACAAATTCTTGGGATATAAAATTATCTCACATTCTAAAAATATTTGTGTCTGGTATTTAAATAAACTATTCAGGTTGTTTTAGCACATATTCGGATTTCTATGTTATAATGGTATTGTTGGTCAAAGAAAGTTTTTTTGGTAAATTGAGTAAAGATAATGTCAGTAGCAACGAAAGAAGTAAGAGCAGCAATTATAATGGAAACAATAGAAACTGTTAAACTGTTGTTAATACTCTTGTACTAATGTGAATTTAGTTTGTCATTTCAAAGCAAACCAGTATTGAAGTTCAAAATCTTGTGTGTGGGATCAATTGAAATGAATATCTATAAGCATTATCTAACAGTAGGCATGTAAGTATAAAGTTTTCTTGGATGGAGGGGAGTTCGCCAAAATAGTGAAAATGGTTGCATAGCATGCGCATTACTTGAAATTATAAAACACGCAAAAATCAAGGACTTTTAAAACAGATATAGGAAGGGGTGGTACCTGAAGTTTTAGCTACTCTTTGATTGCTTATTGAATTGGTATTTTGTTAAAATAAATGTTTGTATTGTTATTTTTATTACATTCTTTCAGGCCTTTAATATTTTTTTCCCTTTTCCTTTCATTTTGCAAATTTCACTTTTAATTTTCAGAAGTAAATATGATAGGATCCAACGTTTAAGTTTTTCGGTTTCTGGCATCAAAACGCTTGAATGACTCTTAAGTTTGTTAATTCACAGGATATCTGCTTAAGATAGAGAACTAGCACCGAAAAATGGCAAATACTTTTTGTGAACGAATTCTAAAAAAAAAAATAACTTAGAACTCAGTTAGACTCAATCTATTCTGGAGCAGTCTTATGAACATTCTCCATTCCGAAGCACATAAGGAAATTTTATTGACATTATTTATTTATTTTCACGATCGGTGTATCAAATTCAAGCCAACGATGAATCTTTTTGGGGGGCTTACTTCGTTGCATATTTATGACTCTTTTTGAAAGCATCATGTAATTTCTTATAACAAAGCACCTAAGCTAGCTACCACGGTTATATTTTATTGCGTATGCACCATAGATGGAAGATCGTTAGTGGAATCCTAAAGTGCCAGAAACATTATTTCAGTAATAAACATAGATGGTGCATGTATGTATGACCCCTGGTGGGGGGGGGGGGGGTAAACGGTATTTCCAGCGAAGAAGGAGGAGGGTCGAACATATAAAAAAAGGCAATATTTGAAATTAAATTGTATTTAATTCCAGTTTTAGAGTTTCTAACACTCTGCTTGACACGCAATGTTGAAATCGAGGTTAAGAGGTCCACACTTGGCACCCTATCTGCGAAAGGAGTGTTAAGAAAGGCTAATTTACCCCTCCTCCCTCTTAGTTCCAAAATAGAAAACCTGGGAATTTTCCCTACTTACTACTAACGCTTTTGATAAGTGCAGTCGTCAATTAAAACTTTAGTTTCTCTATATGTGTATATGAACGCTTTTCCCCCGGACGAGTAGGGGAAAAAGCACTCTTAACATGTCGTTAAGAGTTCCCTACAATCTCGACAACATGTCGAGATTGTAGGGATATTCACTTCTGACGTTTTAATGTTCTTAAACTTACTACTTTTACTGCTGATGACGGTCACTGCATATGTGACAGAAATATCTAGTAATTTTGTGAAATTTTATCACTGTTTGGGAAAATCACTGGCTATTAAAAGGATTTTATCCCTATTTGAACTTTCATTTATTGTCATCGAAAGGCAGTGTGATCTCCGAAATTATCTAAGCCGTATATTCTTTGAAGTTCGTATGAAAAAGATGAATAGTGATTTTAATAATTTGATGCTTGAAAAATGCGATTTCGAATATCTGGCTCTAGGTCAACTTTGGTGTCAAAATTCGTGATGTTTTTCCACGATCTTACGTAACCTCTAATGCTCGTATCTGAAGCGTTATGTTTTTGTAAGTTTTATATCTTCTCAAATTGACATTGAAATGAATATGAAAAGGTTGAATATCAACTGATAACTAATTGGTTTATTAAAAATAGATAAACTGCTTGACGTTTCTGTCATAACGAAATATGTCATAATGACGTTTCTGCTATGTCGTTGAGTCACTTATGTACAAATGCCGAAAATTGACAGCTTGTACGTGATTTTTGGTCATCACGGGCTTTAATTTTTGTGGGTCGTGGGAGGGGTTTTTCGAATCCTCCTCATGATCGTGAAAGTCGTCTCAATCTTCCAATAAAAGTAAAAAAAAAAAAAAAAAAAATAAAAAGTTTAACACCAATTCCCAAACTTATCGACTTCATCGCACAATATTACCTTTTAAGATAATTTTTTGCCAAAGTAGGGATCTAAGAGGGAAATGTTAAACAAAACACATTTATTAGCTATTAGCTTTAAAATGTTGGGTCGTAAAGCAGATGAAATTTATTCTACTCCTCTCCCCAGTTTTTTTCTCAGTATTAATTTTTATAGCGTTATGTTCGTACAATGCCTAGCCAAAATTTTGAACTATATGGCTGAAAATACGCAGGCTCTAGAGATCTTTCAATTTGATTTGTAGCGCTTTGAGCGAACTAACTAAGGACTGTTAGGGTATTTTGTTTGGAATAGTTTTTTGGACTCTGATTAAAATAGTGGTAATGAATTATGCCTCCCCCAACCAAAAGGCACTGGTGACGCTCCATGTGAAAATTTTCTGTTAAGGTGCCACAACACGATGGAGAAAATGACCGAAAATTATGACATAATTTCCTATAAGACAACCTTGTAAGCCCTGTGTATCACTTTGCCAACGACACCAACACCAGTGTTCTGGGAAATACTTTTAAAATGTAGTTCATTACAAATACAAAGTACTCGTATCATTAAGTAACTTATAAGTAATTAAAAAATTATTTCCTGGGAAGTAATTTGTATTTGATTACAAAATACGCATTTAAAATACAAATTACTCTAGCTACAAATTATCCTTTTCTCAAAGCGTGCCGTTTATGATGAAAATTCTTACAAAATTCATTATCAAAGTTGGGAGTTTTCTTTTAACAACAAAAGTTTCTCAAACTTCTTATCTCCAAGCTGATTCCGGTTTGCGGTGAAAACTGAATTCCCAACAGAAAAAAGACGTTTCATTGGAGTAGAGGATAGTATAGGAGTATTGAACTTTTGGAAAATTCTCGCAACATCCGGATATTATTTCAAGGGCTAAATCGAACGGTTTTTATCGTCCATGAACCTCAATCACTGAATTTTTATGTTACAGCCAAAAGATGAATCCGTGCTCACTGCTCACCCCAACACTACCACTGTCGAAAGTAAAAAAGTCATCGGAATCGATGGACGACATTTTTCTGTGCTTGGCATCACAATCAGTTAACTGATAATCAGCTTTGGCTAGCAAAATATGTTTCATCTCCTCACAATTCACATCAATGATTCGGTTGCGGATATTTTCCGGTATGCATCTTCTGTTGAATCCGGGGTGGCTTCCACTAGCTATTGCTAGCTCCTCAAAACCGGGTTCACTTAGCTGCATTGTAAAAGCGTGTGCAAACTGGTTCTCTAAACCATCCAAGGTCGCTTCCACAAGAGCTTGTGCGTTCTTGGTATAGTGGTTTTGTTTCATGTCAATCATTTTCTTAATGCAATCAACGTGGGCAACAGCGTTCCCAGAAAACAGTTCTTTTCCTCCTGTAGTATGTGAAGTACTCTGGCGACAGGCTCAGTTACCTTGGCATACTCCTCGAGAAACTCAAGCTCAATCGCTTTCAACTTCGGTGAGTTTAGTTCGGTGTAAACCTTCCCAATCTTATCTCGCACTTTAACAATCCTTTTCATAGTATCATTTCGAGAATTCAACCGAGTTGCATTGGAAACAATCAGCTGCCTTGACATTAAATCTTGGACTTTATCAGAAGCTTTCGAGCTCTGCCTCGTCGAATTCCACAATGCTTGAAACTTCCCCATAGAAGCATGGTACAGATTTTTATACGGCGCATTTGACATGGCTGTTTTACTATCTTTACTAGCAATAAGATTATGGGTGTGGCTCGCACACAGCGCAAATGAGGGGGTAATTAGCATTCAGTTCTAGATTCTCTGTTTCATCTGACTTTTCTGTCTGCAAGTCAAGCAAATTTCCAACTGAAATGATTCTTGAGGTATCATTTTTGCTTTCAAAATGTGTTATTTTCGTCAAACAAGTGGACTGGTTTGCCCTTCAATACCCACCATGGTTGATGGTGATGGCGACTTTATTTTTGAAAATTTTGCCACTTCAAAATTATCGTCTCAAAATCCCTCAGAAAAAGGGTTTGTACGCAAAAGCGGTGTATACTCTCAAAAACTTTGTTTGATAAACAGAAGTATTTGTGAATATTGGAAAAAGTTAATTTGTATTTAAACACAAAAAAAATTGATTAAATACGTATTTGAATTACTTGATCTAAATACGTTTTTAAATACTTACAATTAATTACTTTCACAACACCGACCAACACACACGTGGCCGTCCCAAAACATGATGACCCAGGCCTTTCCACCCCCTACAGATGAATCTTTTGGAAATAGAAAAGTGGTCCGACGCATTAATTGTCAATTTCAATGCATCAGAGAAAAAGGGGATGTTGAATTCACGATCTGAAGTGCCGCGCACACTCCCCAGTTTCATCATAACAAATGAAGCTATAGAGTCGACGAGTTTCGTCTCCTGGGAATCCGCTTCTCCACAGATCTTTCTTGAAAAACTCACCTTGATCTGGTGAGAACCTCCTGCGCAAGAAAGCCAGGGATCATTCCTTACTGCAAAAGCCTTCTATCGCCCGGCTCGATTATCCCACTTCATAAGTCTCGTATCAGACCCATTGACGAATATGGGTGCCCGTTGTATGCTGGGGCTCCGAAAATATGGTTGGTACTGCTTCAGAAAATCCAGAGTAGGGCCAATATGGCAGGTCCAGTCATAACCCATGACTCTCTCCAGTTTGTCACCACTACAGTAGTAGACGTTACAGCATCGATGGCTGTTTTCTAAAAATACAACAATTCACATCCTTCTGTAGAGCTTTCTCGTATTTTAGATTTGAAAAGCAAGTACGTCATAATTCATTTAAAATAGACACTTCAAAGTTTTGTCTAGATTTCTTGTAATATAAATATGATTGTTCTTACAGTTTTACAAATCTTCCAAGGTATAAAACCCCCTCCTCCCTATATGCAGACGTGCCCCTTACTGTATCTTGTGATTATCTAAATATTTAGAAAGTTGTGTTGGAAAAACCAGGTTAAATGATAGCTTTACCTTGTTCCCCTAATCAAACGACACTTTTGACGCTTCTGGCCCTATAATAGATAGATTTGCATCCCTGATCTTTTCTTTTTCGATGAAGTTCCGTTTTGTTTACTCGAAAATTCACAGCCTTTCCCTCGAAGTTTGAAACTGAAAGGGTAAACACACCTGGTAGTATCAATTCATTTGACCTTTGCCAAAGTACTCTTTTGGTAGTATGTAAGCGTCAATGGCTGATTACAACTAGAAGGCTTAAAATTAAGTTTTTTTTTGCATGACAAAATACCAACAGACGCTTAGAAAATGTTCAAAAATCATCAAGGAATAATCGTGGACCAGCCAAAACCACAAAAATATATAAAGAACCGAAACGGTCGTTTTTAAGTGATTGCAAAGCCAAGGGCTGTGTTTTCGGCTTGGCAATTAGTCTACAGAAGCAGGACATTAAATTTCAGTTAGCAATAGCAGACTAAGGTAACTCTGATATTTTGTTGATGGAAAAAGCTACCAAGTTGTGCGAAAAAAATGAGATGGCACAATTATTGTATTAGATTGGTGCTAGCGCATAATGAACGACTAAAACAAAAAAAAAACAAAAAATAAGATAACATACGAATTGATGTAACATAGATAGTAGGGCTCTTCGTGACGAAATTGTTTCAGTATGACCCTGGCCAATTGCCTGGGATGTGACAAACCTGACCTTGCCAACAATCATTACTAAGACATATTAAAAGAAAAAATTGTTTATAGATTTTTTTTAAATGCAGAAACATATTTATTGGGCAGACTGGACATCTAGATCAATCGAAAGAGCATCGAAGATTTTTGGTGAAAATCGGACTCGTCTTCAGACACAAGTTGATTATGTTACTGATGTTTTAATATATCACAATTCACGACAAAGTGGCTGGAATCCATGTGCTGTTCTTAACGGTGGCTGTTCCGATCTATGCCTAGCTCTACCAAACGGAGAGAAGCATAGAAATAATGGATCAACGGAGAGACAAGCATTTAATTATCATTGCGAGTGTCCTACACATTTCAATCTGAAACCAGATAACAAAACGTGCTCGGGTAAGATATTAATTTTTTTTTTTTTTTGCTTTGAATTATTTGTCATAGTTTGGCTGTTGTTGTAACCATATTCTTAGGAGATTTCTTGCTTTTTTTATATGTATAGAATATTTCAAACGGGCATTGAGTCTATCTCAAATATGCAATAATAATTATAACAAAAAACAGAAAAAAAAAATTTAATTTTCTCTCTATCCTAGTTAGCGATAGAGTGTATTTCATATGTAAAATAGAACCAGTAAGTTTGTTCTGTTGATCAACTAGAAACAAAAGTCCGCTAGAAACTACTGAAAGTGATTATTTAGACTCTGAATGACGGCTTGAAAAATATTATTGTTTGACTCACTGTTGGAGAAATGCGGGTAAGGTTATCATAGAGGTTTTCCCAGGGAATTGGAGGCATTTTTGGAAAAATATGTTCTCTGTCCACCTAAACAAAAATAGTAGTTTCTTTTTCTTTGTTTAGTACTGTTGCAGCTGTTTTTTTCTGGCTGTTAATGAATTTATTCTGAATGAAAATATTAGTTGTTTTTAGTGAATGCCTGCTGTACTTGGTAGTTGCTATACTGTTTAGTAGAGCTTGGTACTGCTAGTATAACTTAAAAGCTATACCAGTTGAAGCTTTGAATATTGCCCCGAAAGTATTTGAACTTTCGTCTTCTTAAATGCCAAGACCGCGTTGCTCCTACCGAAGCTGCTGTTATCACCTCTTAGAAAATTTTTCACTGATCCAAACTTCCAAAAGCGAGTTCTAAATGGCGTATATGTGCCCTGAAATTCTTTTATTTTGAATAAAGCATGTCCAGGTTTAATCAGAATCGGCATTCACCCCCTATTCCTCCAGAAGCCAACTCATCAATAGATACAATCTCTTACGCCTTACACATTATGAAGTGTTTTATGGATTGCATTCTAGCATTCTCACACCTTGGCATTCAATTCATCGTCATATTACAGTATACCAAGAATCCCAGCATATTGCCATTTGATGAGAACTTTTTTTCGTATATATCAGCCGCCTTTTTTTAGTGCCTTGCTGGTGCCTCCTGGCAGGATACCTAAGTAAAGATGGGTGTATTTTAGCTGTTATGGCTCAGTGTAAAATGGCGTAAATGCTGTTACGGTTTTGACTGTATAAATATTCTTCTCAAATCAGATTTTTTGAAACCCTTTTTATTTAGTTTTTCTTTTTCAGAAGGCAAGAAAATGAATAAAACAGTATTTTAGCTATTTTCAGGTAAAGAATCTGTGGAGTTACCTGGCGTTACTAAGAATATTTGATGCCATGTTTGATTCAGTGTTCGTCTTTCTTTAATACCATTTGGATTTTAAAGCTTCCATTTTTACAAATTTCCCGTTCAAATGGGAAAAACTTACCAAAAAAGAAAGTCAAGAAAATCATGTCATGAAGGAATACTGCCAATAAACATCAAATTGATTTTCGAGTGGAGAAAAAGGATGCAATAGCTTATTTTACTAGAAATTCTAAGAAAAAGAAAATCTTCGCTGGCGCCAAGTTAGATAAGCGAGATGTTTGTTTTCTTTTAAATTCTTATGTAACAAATTTGGTTAACCGTTATCAATCATTCAACGAGCTGGGTCAAATATGATTAGGCAGCGATGTTTTTATCATTAAATCTAGATATTTCCTTTTCACATATAATATTTTTGTCTTTTTGAATAAGGTAATCGTATTCTATTGAAAATCATAATAAATAACAGAAACGAACACATATCTTATTCATGTTAATAATCTAAGGCACGAAAGTAAAAAAAAAAAAACTTAAACAAATCAATCACAGTATTGAAAAAAGAACAAGAGTTTTTAAAAATGAACAAGAACGAGCGGAGCTTCATTCCTAGTCAAATAGTCTCTTTGGTGGAAGCCCTTTTTTCGTAAAGCATCAGCAAGATATCGCTGAATGGAAATTTTATTTATATGTAACCAAGAGCATCACCAAGTGTGGAAAACCATGCTGTGACCAAGGTGGGCCCAGGACTGCAAAAGGCCTTTATTCAACTTGAAACGAAAACTAGGGAATTCTTGCTGTCCGGTTCTTAGCCGACTTATGGGCTTTATATAGACTTGAGAAGAAGTATTAACCCGTGGCCTTCACTGGTGGGACCCAAGGCTCTTCTTGAGGCTGTAGCAATTTCAATGATGTAAGTGACATAGACATTACGACTTGGCATGTTACAACGTTAAAAAACAATTATCGTATTGACATTTGGACTGACGAATTTGGGCGTTCTGAACGGGGCTTGTTAGGGATTTCAAAAACTCGTATCCCAGGGATAAGAAACATGAAATTTGGTGATATAGAATTTATTTACTAAGCAGCAAGGATGGGGTGCATAGGCAGAAGTAGGGCTCATGATGAATAAGGGAACTTCTAAGTCTGGCTTAGGTTGAATGGTATTGATTATAAAATTTGTGTTGCTCATTTTATGATGAAAAGTGCAAGGTATCAGTCTCAGCGGTATTTGCCCCTTTAGAACCGACATACGGAGATAGTGGTGACTCAGACGAGTTTTACATTCAGTTACAGAAGCAAATAGACAGGATCCCTGGTAGAAATGTGGTATTTTTATCAGGGTTTTAATGGGCAGTTTGTTAGAAATAGGGATAGAGGGTATCCTAGCCTTGGTAAATTTGGTGTCCGAAAGGAAAGTAGCAACGCTTATAGACTGCTTCAACTTTGTATGTTTAACAATGTAGTTATAACCAATACGTTGTTTGGTTATAAATTGGCCAATGTGTTAACATGGTATTCTTATCATATTAGGACGGCCAGCCTTGTTGATTGTGCTGTTGTAAATCAAAGGAAGGTAGGATCGATACAAAACATTAGGGTAAAACATACTAGGTATATAGGAGCGCTGTTGTTGTTGTTAAAATTAAAGATCAGTATCTACTACTCTCTAGAATTAATACAAATCTGAAATTTAAGAAAAGTGACTACCTTCTGGAAAGTTATGACGTTGGCAGACTCTCTGATTTGAACTTGAAAAGAACTTTCCTGGAACAGTTGATAACGAAAGTTCCGAGTTTAAAATTTGGCAACATATAAGATGGATGGAATAGTTTTTTGAACATGGTTTGTGAACTAGCTGAAGTTGTCTTAGGGAGGAAACTTAGAAACGCTGCTAGAACTCTAGCATAAATGCTTTAAGGTAGATGCAAGCCAGACGACAAAATAGTAAAATGTTTTATTGGCATGTTAAAAAATTCAGAGGGAGTAATCAGCGTGGATCAGTTAAATATAGGGACGAGGCTTCTTTTAGTGATAAGGAAGTGTTAAAGAGAAAAGGGCAGAACATTTTGAGAATGTGCTAAACCGTGATAAAGATTTAGGAAATAATATCGAAAAAAAAACGAAAAATTTTTGACAATTTGAAATGAAGGAGGATTTATTTTGTGAAGAGTAGTTAGAGACAGTACTAAAATAATTGAAAAATAATAAGGTCTCAGGTGCTGATAGTACGATAAATAAGTTTTTGAAGCATGTTACTTACGGACTTAGAGGTAAATTAGTGAAGATTATGAATATGGTTTTTGAGAAAGGGGAAGTGATCATGTATGTTTCTGAAACGTGGGTGCTTCGAACGGCAGAGGAAGATATAGTCCAGTAAAAGTACGGAGAAAAGTGGGTTGACCCGTACAAAATTGCAACAAAAGGTTTTTTTACACCAAAATGTTCAGAAAAAAATCGCTGAACAACATATCCAAAATCCGTTAAAATCGCCCGCCGGGAAAACCTTTTGGGGCTGCTTAAAGGGTTTGGAAGGGGGCGAAAAAATAGGTTTTTTCATGTTTGACATTTAGGAATCTTCTTTTACACGAAAATGTTCAGAAAAAATCGCTGGACAACATATCCAAAACCCGCTAAAATTGCCGACGCAAAAACCTTCTTGGGCTGCTCAAAGGGGGTGGAAGGGGGTGAAAAATAGTTTTTTTCAGTTTTGACATTTAGGAAACTTTTTTTTTCACTAAAATGTTCAGAAAAAATCACTGAACAATATATCCAAAATTCGCTAAAATCGCCCGCCGGGAAAACTTTCTGAGGCTAAATTGAAGGGGGTGAAAGGGGTGAAAAATCCCTTTTTCGATTTTTGTTATTTCCGTACGTTCGGAGACTCGATTCTGGTATAAATCAACTCGCTGAAACCGAAAATGGTATCCCTTTTCATTGTAACACTTCTCTAACTTATATTAAACTACAAAAAATAAGATTTTAATAATTCCATTGCCAAAATAAAGGAAGTACTTTTTGCGAACCTTGATTCCGTACAGAAAACACAGAGGGCTCCTCAACATCGTTACCGGCATAACTGCATCAGCTAATGTAGATGCGGACACTGCGAAAGAAGTTGGAGCCCGAATTCTAGACGAAATGACTGGGAAGACAACTGATTCATTTTCGTTCCGGAAAAAAGACAAGGCTGTTGCAATGGCATCCAAATCAGCTGTTAACATCCATAGTGAACCGGTTCATGAAGGTCAAGGGTTTCTGTTCCAGCGCTTAGCTACGGTGGCAAACCGGGAAGAATTTGATCTTCAAGACCTTTTGTCGTATGAGCTCTGTACGTATCCCCCATGCCATTTTGGATCCTATGAAGTTCTGCGTCCTGCTGACAAACCATCTCTCTCAAACACTATTCGAAAGGCGTCAGGGGACCATTCGGATGAGTGCTTAGACTCGTGGCACTATGTGGTTGATGGAGGCTAGGTGCTCCAGAAATCGATTTGGCAGCCCAACTCTACATTTGACTCTATTTGCGAAACTTATGTCAAGTATGTCACCACTAGATTTGGAAAAGCTTCGGTAGTTTTTGATGGATATGACAATGGTCCTTTGACGAAAGGTATGGCTCACCTCAAACGTTACAGGGGTTAACAGTGCTTAGTGGTAGAATTCACTGGTACAACAAAGTTAACAAAAAAGAAGGAAGAGTTCTTTTAAAACTGCACAAAAAAGCAGCGGATAAATCTAGCAATAGGAGAAAAATTGTCCTCACCAAGTTGTTTGGTACAACATGCCTTTGCTGACGCAGATATTCTGATTGCAACCACTGCCATTCATAGTGCAAGAACTTAGTTGATGTGTCTCATCGGAAATGACACTGTCCTCCTTATTCTACTCCTCTATCATGTCACTGCCACCCACAAACACCTGTATTTCAGATCCGAGACGAAAGTTTCAAACGAACATAGGCTATGGAATATTTGCTCCATCAAAGGAAAAATAAGAGGCATGTGTGGTGCAATTCTATTTCTGCACGCGTTCCTAGGCTGTGACACCACTTCGAGATTACAAGGAATTGGTAAATCTGTCGGACTATAATTGTTCCGGTCCAATCCGTCTTTCCGTGAGGCCGCTAAGGTCTTTATGTACTTAAAGGCTAGGAAAGACGAGCTCATTGTAGCTGGTGAACAAACTCTTTTGAGAATTTATAAAGGAAAGCCTGAAGAAACTCTCCTTTCCTTGAGACATCGTCTCTTCTTGGCCAAGCTCGCTTCCTCTTCCGCGTTTGTCTGCCCTGATCGGATGCCTCCCACAACCTCAGCTGCGAAGCTCCATTCTTTTCGCGTGTATTTGCAAGTAATGGAATGTAAAAGCGAGGCTGCTTTAATGAAACCGGAGAACTGGGGATGGCGACTCTCTGCTGATAATTACATCCCAGTAATGACGGAGAAGAAACCAGCTCCCCAAAGTCTTCTTCAAATTATCCGCTGCAAATGCAAATCAGGTTGCGATACGACCAGATGCACTTGCCGTAAGAATAGCATGTCCAGCACCCTTGCTTGCGGAGAGTGCATGGGAACAAGCTGTAATAACTCTGAACCAGCATCTCTAGAAGAAGAAGAATTTTAGTGTTTTGCAATAACGGGGGTTGTGCTCTTTTGTAGTGCTCATTAATAAAATGATGATTCTCAATATTATGTGATCTAAAAATGATGATTATCAAAACTGTGATTTATATATAGACGTTAATGTTTTTGTTTTCCAACTGTAAAAGAAGCTAATAATAAGAATGATTTTTCAAGTTTCTATGTGTCTATGCCTATAGTTTCCCTTTTTCTGTAGTCTGGTCGTCACACGGTTGATTCTCATCGGATAACCAGGTTTCCAACGATTAGCGAAGCAACAAAGAGTGGGGTACTTCTCTGCTCCTTTAAATTGCCGTTCGAGACTTTCCTGTGTTGCTGTTTGAACTATTTCAGGCTTCCATTGATCTGATTTTTCTAACACTTCGGAAGAAAAGCTATTTCCTTTATTTTTGCGATGGAGTTATTAAAATCTTATTTATAGTTTAATATAAGTTACAGATGTGTTACAATAAAAACGTCATTTTCGGTTTCAGCGAGTTGATTTATACCAGAATCGAGTCCCCGAACGTACAGAAAATTTCCACCCCTATCACCTCCTTTAAGTAGCCCCAAAAGGTTTTTCCGGCGGGCGATTTTAGTGTAAAAAAAGCTTCCTAATTGTCAAAAAAGAAAAAAACGATTTTTTTTTCTCCCTTCCACCCCATTTAAGCAGCCGTAGAAGATTTTTCCGACGGGCGATTTTAGCAGATTTCGGATATGTTGTTCAGCGATTTTTTCTGAACATTTTGGTGTAAAAAACCTGTTGTTGCAATTTTGTCCCGGTCAAACCGTACTTTTACTAGACTAATTGGGTAATTTTTGTCTAGAGGAATTGTCTACGGATAGTTTTAGAGGTTGACTCACCCATTTGACTAACCGTATATCAAACAACAAGCTGTGCGAAAAATGTGGTTCTTTCCCACTTTACAGGGCTGTAATAAAAGACAGGCTGAGATGGCTTGGACACTTTTTACGGATGAAGGGTGACAGATTGTCAAGGACTGTTCTTTCTGTCAATCTATCTGGGGCCAAACAAAATGCAGGTCGTCTCCAAATGGGGTAACAAGAGGTTTTAAGGAAGGATTAAAAGGAAATTAGAATTTCGTGGGAGGGGGTAAGCAGTGGAGGTGTAATTGGGGATGGAGGAGGAGCTTTCCTAGCTGTGTTTGCCTCAGTTGGCTTGTTGCTTCAGGGAGTTACTAGTAGCAGTAGTATTAGTAGTAGTAATATCTGCTGTCTATATAAAATTGTGGAGTTTTTCGCTCCTGAACTTTTAGAAATTCATACTGATTCGTAATCTCGTTCTTATCAAGCCGTATCCTCTAACGTTTCAGACTTGTTGTCACAATTTGTGAAAATCTGGATAGTGGGCCAACATTTTTCTTTTCTACTATGATCGTTAAAGAATTCAATTGTCTGGGGTATGTTCGAGAGCCCTTAAAAAAAAGACAAAATGGAATATGTCAAAGGTTTTATTTTTTGATTCCAGGCCCCAACTCCCTTCCCAAGAGCTATATTATATTCGCCTGTATTATATATGATAGTTTTATGCATTTTTACGTGTTGCCTTTCTTTATTAATCACCTTTGATATTTTCAGCTCCTGCATCATTTCTTCTCTTCAGTCAAAAAAATTACATCAATCGCTTTGTGGTAGATTCGCCGGATAGCCCCGACATTGTTCTACCTCTGCGAGGATTGAAAAATGTTAAAAGTATTGACTTTGATCCACTGACATTTAATCTCTACTGGGTAGACGGCAGGTCACACAATATCCGAAGATCTGATGACACTGGAAATAAATCGATAATTGTAGTTCCTAACTCACATGGGAAGCTCCATCCGATGGATTTAGTTCTTGATCCCATAGCAAGAATATTATTTTGGTCTTGTTCAAAAAATTTAGTGATTAACACCACAAAAATGGATACACTTGAAAGTATCGGACCTGTTGTATCAATGGGAGTTAATGCCACTCATTTAGCCTTGCACCTGACCAAAGGGTAAGTCTTCTGAGCTTTTAATTTTTAATTCAGTACATATCCCTAATTAATGTGTTCTTTGTTTGTTTGTTTCTTTACAACAATAGAGGCTGCAGGAATTTTAAAAATAATTGTTTTTTAATTGCTCAGAAAACAAAAATGCACATCCACATAATTTTTTTTTTATTTCTCTCACACTCTCTCTCTCTCTCTCTCTCTCTCTCTCTCTCTCTCTTTCTCTCTCTCTCTTTCCCTCCTTCTTTCTTTTTTTTCTAAATATAATTTTAATACGCAGACAAATCGTTACAAAAGTGAGCTTGGTTGTTGACTGTAAATCACTAAAATGACTCGTCCTTTAGAAGAGTATGTATATGTATTTGTTTTGCTGCTTTCAGATATTTATTCTTCATCAATCTACTACATGAGCCTCGGATTGAGCGAGTTTTATTTAGCGGTGAAGAACGTCAGACGATCGTCGCTAAAGACATAAAATACCCCACGGCTCTGACGGTTGATCAGAAAGAAAATACAATCTACTGGGCTTCTGCCGATTCTGATGATGGTGTTATAGAACTTGCCAACTTAGATGGCTCTGGAAGGTATGATTTCTTTGGATTTCAGAAGATTGACAGTTTTTAAGAAATTAAAAACTAATATCCTAAAATGTGTTTATTCTACATTTAAGCCACCAAAACAAGAATTTTTACTATTTACACTGTTTCTAAAGGTTTTTGCTAAGAACTATTGAAAACACATAACATGACGTGAACCTGTTTATTCAAATGTTGTTTTAAACTGGTCAACATTTACATAAGTTTATCTACACTAATTCAGACTTTTCAAAAGATTAATTAAAAAAACTTTTTCCCGAAAATAAGTTTTTCAAAGAAAGGTAAAGAACCCAATTAAACAAAAAATGATCGAAAATAAAATAAAATAATCTACCAAGCGTGAAACTACCACAAATAAGCATCGATAAATAAATGAAACCCAACACGAACAGAAATTACAATAAATAACTGATTCAAACTCAAAACGAGCAGAAATTAACATAGGTTGGGCTCAAAACCCCTGTGCCTTCCAAAGGCCAGAACAAAATTTGCACTTTACTGCAAAAAATATATATGTTTTTACTTTTATAACTTTAATAAATCAAATAATATTAACATTTTGATTACTAAATATCAGCATATGTATATTAAACTGACAATGCACATTCATTTGTATTTTTTTTCGTTTTATATTTTTTCGTAATTTTTTCGTAATTAATTTCTGTTCGTGTTATATTGACATAGTCTTTTCAGGGAAAAAGAAAATAATACTTTAAATCTTTTTGTTTTTGTTTTTTTAAGACTTTATAGTTTGGCCTGCTATATGTATGCTGGAGAAATTTTTTTAGCAATAACAACATACACCCTTTTAAAAATCAGGACACAAATAGTAGTGTTTAATTTAGTTTCATACCTCCTCTAGTTGACCTGAAATGGAAAACATGATACCATTCGCAAAAAAATCTACTTACTTTCTTTGATAGCTTGGATACACTTACACTATTTTGACTTGGTTAAATTTTAAGAGCAGAAGTAGCCCCGAAAGTTTGGACATAATACCCTCAGTCGTACTTGGGATACTGCTGAGATGCCTTATTGGGAATTAGCATTAAAACAGTGTATTTTGATTTAATATTAAGGCAAAATTTAGTTTTTAAAAATATTAGGAAATTGGGAGGGTGGGCGTGGTAGGGGGATTAGTTTCCCTCTAATACCTTTTGACTATTAAAAGGGGCATCAACCCTTTCTATTTTCAATTGAATAAGCCTTTTTTGAAGTTATCACGACAACTCCCTCGATACGAAGTGCCCTGGTCTAAACAACAACTACAATGGTGGGCGTGGAAGGGGTGTTATTTGCCTTCCAATCACTTTCGACTATTAAAAAGGGCACTAGCCATTTCAATTCCAATTAAATGAGCCCTTTCTGAAATTTTCTACGACAACACGTTCTATATAAACCTTATATGCTCCCAGGATGAAACTTACAACCCTTGCCCTGAGGGCTGTGGGGGGGTTGCCATCCTAAAAGACCTAATTTCCAGAACTTAAAACTACGTTGGATAAAATGGCTATCTCAAAATTTTGATTGGATGTGTTTGGGGAAAGATGGGCGTGAGAGGGGGATTAGTTGCCCTCCAATCACTTTCGACTATTAAAAAGGGCGCTAGCCCTTTGAATTTCCAATCGAATGAGCCTTTTTTGAAGTTTCTACGACAACGCCTTCTATAAAACACCTTATATGCCCCCAGGGCACAACTTAAAACCCTTGCCCTGAAGACTGTGGGGGAGTGTCCTCCTCGAAACCATTATTTCTATCTGGAAATCAACTACGCTGAACAAAATGGCTATTTCAAAATTTTTATTGGATGCGTTTCGGGAAATGGTGGGCGTGGAAGGGGTGTTAGTCACCTTCCAATCATTTTCGACTATTAAAAAGGGCACAAGCCACTCCAATTTCCTATTGAATGAGCCCTTTTCGAAGTTTCTACGACAACGTCTTCGATACGAAGTGCCCTGCTCTAAAGGAAAAAATTAATAAATAATACATTGTGCCAACATCGTTTTTATTTGCTCCCAGGGCATAACTTAAAACCCTTGCCCTGAGGGCTGTGGGGTAGTGTCCTCCTCAAAAACATATTTCTATCTGGAAATAAACTACGCTGAACAAAATGGCTATCTCAAAATTTTGATTGGATGTGTTCGGAGGAATGATGGGCGTGGGGGGGGGCTAGTTGCCCTCCAATCACTTTCGATTATTAAAAAGGGCGCTAGCCACTCCAATTTCTAATCGAATGAGCCCTTTTCGAAGTTTCTACGACAACTCTTTCAATATGAAGTGCCCTGGTATTGAAACAAAAAAAAATAAAAAAAATAATACATTGTGCCAACATCGTTCTTTACTTAGGCAGGGCGATTGCGCTGCCTATGATGACAGCTAATTTTTTTAATGTAAATTTTTTTTTTTATCTGTTTAAGGAACAGGTTTATTTATTTGGCTACAAGAACTATTGAAAATTTGAGACGTTTGTTAGAATCTCTGTTTTCAAACAGATTAAGAAAAAGAAGCATGAAAAGCTCAACATGCTATTTTCGCAACCTAACGCTGCAAGTAGTTTACGAATGATGCGTATGGAATTTGCACAATTTTTTGTTAATTTATAAGTTAGATTGTAATAAATGTATGTTGGATTTTAGACGTATGCTTCTACAAAAGGTATATCCTGTGGCGCTGAGTGTTTTAAATAGTCATCTTTATTGGCTTGAAAGAGACGTTCAACTCATAGAAAGAATAGATATTGCAAGTGGCAATGATCGACAAAGAGTCCTTGGCCGGTTGCCAAACCTATCAGATGTTCTTGGAGTTCATCTTCTTACTCTAGAGGTTGGTTTTTGTTTTAGAATTCCTCAAGGAACATAATGTTTTGGTGACGAGGACTTTCGTAAAGCAGTCTGTTGGTAGTCTTGTCTACCGTACCACTCCGTGTATTTTTTTTGGTTTTAATAATGTGTTATATTAGATTGAAGTTTTTAGCCAATTTCAAAACTCATTCTAATGACAGTAGTACAAAGAAGGCTTTCTGTGGAATATTTCTAAATGACGCCTAATCCTGGGGCAGTGACATAAGCAGGGTGGTTGGGGGTCACGCCCCCCCCCCCATAATTCCAAGTTTTCTTTGATTTCTGGGACTTCTTATTCAGATTATCAAATACTTCTTTTAATAGCCCCCCCCCCCTCTCCCCTAAAAAATGATTCTTGCAGAAAAAAATAATAAAAATGGGTACATGCCTGCACTGGGGAAAATTATTTGATATATTTTTTTCTGAATATTTGTTTTCTCATCAACTTTGAGTCACTAACTTGTTGTTGGCTACCCTATTTCTACTGGACATTTTTTAAATAAAAAAAAAAGTTAATTTATTTGTTTACCTTCACATGAGCTTAAAGCAGTAGTTTCCAGTTGATTTGGGCCATGACCCACCAAGACACTTCTAAAATCCTGTGGTAGGAAAATTCAGGTGTATACACCTGAAGAAAGCTTAAAGGGTCATTAACTTGGTATCTATTTTTGGGTCACCCTCTAGGCTTTAATGTATTAATGAAAATATTATTTGAACTCATATTAATGGAAATATTGTCTAAACACGACATTTTTTATAGGTTTCATTGCAACAGAACCCTCGTGTAACTAAACCTCTTACTACTAAACCCTCGTGCATCTTACCCCAGGTGCAAATGAACCCCCGTGTTACTAAACCACCGTGTAACTGAGCCCCCATCCGACTGAACCCTCGTACAAATGAACCCCTGTGTGAATAAACCCTCATGCAGCTCAGCGCCCGTTTAACTGAAGCTTTGTCAAGAAAATCGGAGGGAGCTGTTTAATGTTATTTAATATCTAATATTCACATTGACGTACTTTTTATAAGTTCCCGATAACAACACCTTTATAAAACGCCTTATGACACCAATTTCCAATGTTAGTGTCATTTCTGAAGTGTAATGGTTTCGAAATGACAAAAATTATACCACTGGAATCTCCATGATCGAAAATACTCATGCTAGTGTTTAAAATCCCCATCTTGAATATTTCCCTGTCCAGTCATCTTTGCAAGTGGAAATAAAAAAAAAAAGTTTTGAACAATACTACCAAGTGAAAAAAATTAATCCGAATACAAAGCTGATTCGTTAATGATAGAAGCTGTTTATTTTTATTTTAACACCAAAATTAGTTAGTAAACAAATTCTTGGAAATTACTAAAATGTGCTTGATACCCCAACGTGTCTTCTTTTTCTTTCTCTTTTTCCCTAGCACTAGTCGGTCACTGGAATATCGTAGGGGCACTAAAATGGATAACCTTCTGAGGTTCTCGAAATTAGCGCTTTATGTTCCCCACCCAATAAAGATTTGCATTAATTGGTGACTGGTTTTATGTTAGATAGCATACTTAACCCGAAGTTTCCAAATAAAAAGACGATTGGTTCACTATTCAATTCTGCTTACAAGTATAATAATCGCTACCGTCACAATATTCTTTTAGAAATTTGTTTTCAGCAGAAATGTTTGAGCCTATAAAGCTTTGGTTTGTCCCCAATACCTCTCAATGTTTCTTCAAATTCTTTCTGACTTGTGTTTTCCTAGACTAGTGACTGCATCCTATTAAAATTTAACTCTGGCCAGAGTAAAAGTTATTTCTAATCTTAGAGCTGAGGCCAAAATTCAACGACCCTCCCTCCTCCCCGTTCACACATTAAAAAGAAAATAATTATAATAGTTGACCAAGTACGGGGAAAGAAATTGAAATATGGTCATTTAAATGGAAACTGGGTAAAGCCCTATGCGATGGAGTAATTATTAACTTTGCCATGCAAGAAAAGACGCACACAAGCAGCATATTGAAAAAGAAGCGTTTTCATTGGCTGCCAGCGACAGAAATTAGTTGCAATAGTGGCTCTGCCGCTTCTTTGTCTCTGGTACAAATTAATTTAGCCTGCCCAAATGGGCTCTGAACCAAGCGAGACGCATATTTTGAGCTTCTAATCAGTACTAGTTCAAGCTTATTCTTATGCCTTGGGCTGAGTTCAGTGAAACAAGGCTTAATTTAAATATGGTTTTTTGTTAGGACATCTTTTTCTTGCATTGTCCAATCATTTTCATTTATAAATCCCTTCCTCAACACCTATAAATTTATGATTAGAACTTGGTTTACTTGTCGTAGGTTTATTATACCCATTGCTTTTCTGCTTCTCAGTTGAACTGTTAAAACTTTCAATAAATCTTGAACTTTTGAAACTTCCAAGGAGTATTGAATTGTTGAAACTTTCACGGGATGTTGCACTGCTGACACGGACTTCCCGGCATTATTTACAAACGAACAGAAATAAAACAAAACAAAAAAACAAGTTTTTTCAGAGCAACATCAAAACTCATAACGAACAGAAATTATTACGTATATGTGGGGTGCCCCCTCCTCAATTCTTCACTCCTTAAGATTAAAATTGGTACCAGCGGAACCCATATTTCGAAAATAATGTCGTCTCTGATAAGGTTTTCAAAGAACCGAAATGTCTTTGATTACGTCCGATGTGGCTAATTAGAATCTCTAAATCAAGATTCTGATAAACATTCCTAAAAAATTACAATACCCTCCCCCCCCCCCCCTTGGATACCGCATTGATAGTATCCTTCGACCACCCCGTTAAACCGTGAAAAATAGCAAGTGAAACTAATCAGTGATTAGTTCGCTTCCTTCTCCGTGTAACTGATTCCCTATGCAACTGAACCTTCAAACCCTTATTTTGAGTCTTCGTGCAACTGAGCCCTGTAAAACTTAACCCTCGAGCAACTCAACCCTAATTCAATCTTATTCAGAGCTTTTCATGCTCAGGACCAGAACGCACTTGAAGGTCATGGTTGCAGTAGTAGCTGTACCCTAGTACATAGAAAGCTCATAGTAGTCAAAATCTTAAGGACACATTAAAAAAAACATCTCATAAGAAAAACTTGCCATTAATGCTGATTCAGGAATGAAAACTATCATTTAAATTAATAGTAAAAGCTTATTTCTGAAAGAAATTCTGGGAACTTTTGAAAAGAGCCGAAAACACTGATAAGTCTCCCTTTAAACATGGGTGGAGCTCTTTAATGTTATTTGAAATCTAATATTCACATTTGCGCGCTTTTTATAAGTTCCCCATAACAACGCCATTATAAAATGCCTTATGGCACCAATATCCAATGTTAGTGTCATTTCTGCAGTGTAAAGTCTTTAAACCATAAAAGTTCTACCACTGAAATCTCCATGATCGGAAATCCCATTCTTGAATACTTCCCTACCCAGTTACCTTTGCAAGTGGAAAGCAAAAAAAAAAGTTTAGAAAAGAACTACCAAGTGAAAAATATTCATCCGAATACAAAGCTGATTTTTTAATGATAGAAGCTATTTATTTTCATTTTAACACTAAAATTAGTTAGTAAACAAATTCTTGGAAATTACTAAAATGTGCTTGATACCCCAACCTATCTTCTTTTTCTTTCTCTTTTTCCCCAGCGCAACCCGGTCACTTAGCAGGGTTTGAGTTATGGCACCATTATCTAGTTTTAGTGTCATTTTTAGAGTGTAAAGGCTCGAAACCATTTATCTCTTGTGCAAATTAGTTTAGCTTGCTCAAATAGGCTCCGAAAGAAGCGAGACGCATATTTTGAGCTTCTAATCGGTACTAGTTCAAACTCATTCCTATGCCTTGGGTTGAGTTCAGTGAAACAAAGTTTAATTTAAATATGGGTGAGTTACATAAGGGTGAAATCAATAGAGTTTTGAGTTAAACGGGAGTCCAGTTCAACGAGGGTTTAGTTAATTAGGGTTGAGTTGTACTCAGGGTTTAGTTAGATGGGGTTGAGTTGCACGGGGCCCAGTTAAACGTGGGTTTTAGTAACTCGAGGGCTCAGTTAAATAAGGTTGAGTTGCACGTGGGTCCAGTTAAAAGGGGGTTCAGTTGCAAGAGGATTCAGTTAAATGGGGTTGAGGTGCACGGAACCTCAGTTACATGGGTTCATTTACATCTACACCCCTTTTGCACAATGCTTAACGTCATTGCAACAATATCATGTTTTGTGTTCTTTAAATGTTTTTGAATGTGACGCCATTCACATGAAAAACGTTCTTTTTTTTAATAAGACTCTAAAGTACAGTCAGTCGAAAGGTGCTCGTCCTGGCCATGACCCGCCAAAATATTGCCATACCCCACCGGTGTGGAAAGTTCCAAACGTTGGGATTCACGGGCGTAAAGTAAACAGGCTTGCTGCTCAAAAAATTCATAAGCCAAACAGACATATAGCCCTTAATAGGACTGAAAAAAGAGCCATTTGGTAATAAAGGGGAAAAAAGTATGTTTTAAATAAAGAAACAAATTTTTTTATACTTGTGCATAACGCTATGCGTAACTTTAAAATGTTTACCGATTATTTTTGACTGCAGGAGATGTCTGACTGAGAAAAGGGGGAAAAACAAGTGAAATTGAGCATTAAACTGTTTGTACGTGCAAAGTCATCGCTCGAGTCCTATGTATTTGCTATTACTTCCAGGTTAAGTTAACTTGTTATCTCTTCTAGTTTTCATCATCCATTATTTACCAATAATAGAGATATCTTTTCTTAATTTTTTTTTACTGTCTATAATTTTGGAGCTGAAAATCTACAAAATGGCTATCTCAGCTTAGTCTAATGTTAATTCCTTTTTCCATTTACCCGTTCATGGTACGTTTAAAAAAGATCTGTATAGGGTCCAATGTTTAAGTTTTTCGGTTTCTGGCATGAAAGCGCTTGAATGACTTTTAAGTTTGTTAATTCACAGGATATCTGCTTAAGATAGAGAACTAGCACCGACAAATGGCAAATACTTTTTGTGAACAAATTCTAAAAAAAAAAACAAAAAAAAACAAACAAACAACTAAGAAGTCAGTTAGACTCAATCTATTCTGGAGTAGTCTTATGAACATTCCAATCTGAAGCACAGAAGGAAATAGTTCATTTTCCCATTCACCCGTTCATGGTACGTTTAAAAAAGATCTGTAAAAGTGCTTGGATAGTCTTATAATTTTTAATAACTTCATCGCACAAAGATATTTTAGATAAAAAAAAAAGAGCACAATTAAATCTACATATAGATAACAAAATAAATGCGTCTCGGATGACGAGTTGGGCATATTAACTATAAAACGTTTTTGTTGTTTATGGTAACAGAGCTCTTGAAGGGATGACATGGCTCAGACCGTTACCAGCGAAAATAGGGTCGTTTCAGCTTTACATTGCTTTGTTTTTTTTCGTTTTCTATGTAAATGTGTTGTTGATTTTTCAACAATTATTCTAAGTTATGTTTTTGCGTGTAAATGTTGCCCTTAATATTTAGCTACTATTGTTCTTCTGTATTTCTAGGAGATTCGTAGTAGTCCTTGTTATCCGCCAAAAAGTGGTTGCAGTCATCTTTGTGTTCCAGTGGAAGAACAACCGGATTCTTTTAGCTTTAGATGTGCTTGTCCCGGTGGTCGAGCCTTGATTGAGGACAAAAGGAGCTGCTCGGAACCAGCAATATGTGAAGCAAATCAAGTAGGAACTTTTTTATAGGGTCACGCCTAGAAACTTGTTTTAGGAACTTGAATTTCTAGCAGGGGAAAAGGTCATATTGAGCCAAAATTAAAAATTGTCCACGAAGATACAAAACTTTTTTCGTTAATCATCTTTGTCAGGAGAGCTTAGCTCTCGTTTAAAAATTTCACTTCCCTGATTTGACGTTAATGTTGTAAATTTTTTAAGCTTTCACTTTCATCTAATGCTTCTTAAATTTCATTGTATTCTGCATCTATTGTTTATTGTTATTTTATTTGAAGGGATCTCCTTTTCTATTCAATTGCACAATTAGTTGTTTTTTAATCCTACCTGGCAAGGAGTAAGGCTCCTCAGTGAAAATTTTAGGATTCAGATTTTTTATGAAAATTATGGGTTTTCAGAACTCTATTGAAAAATAAACCTTTTGTACCATTAGAAAAACAATTATATTGCTCTAGGCTGAACCACAACCCCAGTCCAACCTCAAGATCATTTTTGTTCAAGTTTTCCATATTTTATTATTAAGAATAAGTCAATGGACGATAAGGATCCTAACCCGATTATGATAGAATGTACGGTTGAAGTACGGATCCATTAGGTTTTTTTTTTTATTTTTAAAAAGTAAGATGTTATAATGAGAATGATAATGGTGAATCCTTAGTAGCTTGAAACAAATCTAATGCACCTAAATAGTTAGGAAAAACAAGGGACCTCTAGTAACAAATTCTATGTATTCAATTTGTTACTGGTTTATTAAATGAGTGGCAAGTTCCATTGCATTACGTCTCTTGATATGGTTTGGGAATTGGCTGTAATGGGATGTCTGAAAGAACCTCCCATCGTAGCACGGGTTTCGTTGTACTTATTGTAAATTTCCATTATTTGATAAAGACTTTTGTGCTATTTAACGTTTTCACTTTCATCCGTTTGTAAGACCAGTTTTTAGAGTTTGTGAGTACTTCAATATGTCTGTATGGTTTTTCAAAATAACGAACGTAACTAAAACTTGGATTTATATGGCAAAATTCACTTGGTACTACTCATTGAAGGACCGAGCCACCTATGGCCAAATTAGCTGCGCGTGCTCCTCCTCCGCCCCAATATAATCAAAGCTTCACTCTTTAGCCCCTCCCATGAAAATCCACTTTCCTTTAAATTATTTCTTATGAACTTTTCCAACTCTGTTCTGGGACAATCTGCTTTTCTTTAGGCCCAAGGAACACGGCCAAAAAGTACAATCATCGACAATCTATTATACTTCATCGGTAAAAATAACCTACCCATCTTAACCATTCGTTCTTTACAGTCTTCGAAAGTTTTATCGACCCACATTTTTTGAACAGCTTATAGTTTGATATACAGTCAACCAAAAGATGGCTAGTAATAACTATGAACTTGATGAAGAAATTGTACGAAACCTACTATTTCCACAACAGTAAAAAAAAAACTTAACTGTGAAAAGTTTCTACAGGTTTGATGAAATGTTCTTTTCAAGTTCTTGATCCTTTATCCCGAGCCTTAAGCAAGTATTTCTCGTTTCTTTTAAATTCTTTTTCCTACGGCAATTATAACAGGTAGCTTAGTTTAAGGTTAAAGACTTCTTAGTTCATATGGATTGGGAATCCTGGTTGTGTAAGGGTAGTATTTGTTTAAAATTTCCTTTTTGTCATATTGTTCCACAGGGAAAGTTTTTTATTATTTGTTGATTATTCCCTGACGCTTTGGCTAACCTTTGATTTTTGTATTAATCCCCCAGATTTTTGTTTTTAACATTTCAAAAGGCATATTTTAAAAATTACTCCCTCAAAAAGAATATAGATATGAACTATAATTAAAATGACCCTATCTTCACTCAGACGGAATCTCGGGCCTTCGGCCCTCGCAAATGGCCCTTTCGAATGCCTGATCCATGCTAAACGGGATTGAAACTTTTGTTTTACCCGGTCTACAGTACCACGTCATAAAATCTTGCTAGATATTGTCCTTATGTAGAAGTACAATATGGATATATTTT